>NC_046164.1:33112777-33280277 GCF_011064425.1 Rattus rattus
TAACCCATGGCTGGTCCCACCTCACCCAAGCCTTTTCTTCCTGCTCCTCCTCACTGTCTTCCTCTCTACGTCAGCCCTTGCAGCCACCATCCGCTCTTTGCTCCTCCATTTCTCCTCGCTCTTGTTTGTGAAGTGTCCTTTCTCTGTCTCCCGATCTAACATTTTCTTGTCGATAAAACTCCCCCAAACCTCTCCTCCACCCTAGTCTTACCTGGCAGAGCTGATGGCTCACCTCAGACATTCACAGAAAGTTCCTCTCACTTCCAGGGTGACCCTAACTACACTGTAGTAAACTCTCTTCGTATGAATGCTAACTTCCTCTATTAGCCTGTTGGAAGTTATACAAGTAATAGTTATTCAGAAAGCAGTCTTTAATGGTGCCATGTGTCATGGACTCTATGTTCATTGGTGCAAAGTAACTTGATTTGCACTCATGCTAACAGAGGGTTTTCTCTTCATCATCACAAACGTTGGTGTGGGGCCCCCAGCATCCTGTGATAAGGGTTTAAAGAGAAAGGAGTTCTTGATGGACAGGAAGCGTTGATAGATGTAAGGAGAGACAGAGTTACAGGGTAAGAATCAGTGAAGGACGGAGTCTAATCCAGCAGTAACTGCAGGCAGCTGGGAACATGGGAAAAGGGTGTAACAGACTCTCAGAGTTGTTCACCATCGAGGAGAGGTCGTTGGATATGTGTTTACGATGTCCTGCTCTCACAGGTTTTAATTTCTCTCTTCCTTCTTTCTAGCCTGTCATTTCTCATCTGCACAGAGCGCAGTGTCCCTGGAAATATTCTTAGGGAATGTGTCTGGAGCATGCTGGAGGGGCAGGAGGAGGCATGTGTGTCCAGGCGACTGGCTACATCTGCTGCGTGCTGCTGTGGAACCTCCCATGGTTGTAGTGGTGGTTGTGAGACATGAAAGAAAGTAGGGGATTATAGGGACCTGGGAAGGGAAAGGGGCTCTCAACCAGGAGTCTGGTTAAAGCTATGGCCAGCCAAGAGGCGAGAATTTCAACGCAGCATCTGCTGGAGGCCTTTCTTCCTCAGCAGCTATAATCCTACAGTTGTCTCAAATCTAATCAGAAACCTTCTTTGCTGTAGAAGGTCATGTCCAAACCCCACTGTGTAACCCTTGTAGCTCCTGATTGGAATTCCATGGAAAACACACCGGGAGCCTCCCTATAATTTACTTATCAGAGGAGAGAGTGAGAAAAGGCCAAAGTTTCTTAGCCACATATCAAGGTGTAGCCTTCAAGCCATTGAAATGGGGTATACGATACTAAGAGAGTTCCTTGCAGTTCTCCACTGAGAGGCCCTTACGCAAGCAGCTGTGTCCTGTGATGCTTAAAGTCTCGGTTGTCATGTCTGTCAAGAAACAGTGAGAAGCCCACACTCAGGCTTGAGGGCATGCTTCACCCTTCCCCTGATCAGGATCCTCTCCGTCTTTAACGAAAACTCAACTCCACTGCTTACTGGCTAGTCCTGAAGCTCATTTTGTGTTAGAACCATGAGTCCCAAGTTCGCCTGCATTGCGGTGTCTGGAAGGTCAGTGAAGCACCTTAGCTGTTCAGGGTGACGGTGCAGAGCTGCGTTTCTGTCCCCTCACAGCTGTACACAGCGTGAACCTGAGCCAATGGATAAAAAGTCAGAATAAACAGGCATTACGCTTGCGTGATAGACGAGGCTAGAACTTCAAGGGATAGATGAACAGTCCTATACGTCCCTTATTTCCATTGTAAATCAAGAACAGTTTTAGCAAAGAGGAATGAATATTCCCAGCAAGTGATGAGCAGGGCCCGCAGCCTTGGAGTTCGCTGAGTCAACACAGTGACATTGACAGATCTAGTTAATAAGGGAGCCAGCATATGAGATTGGGAAGATACACCCCAAAGAAAAAGTTATATTAAAAAACCTGAGTGGCCATTTGACATGGCTGTGTTTACTGTCTCAAGACCTCTTCTGGGTCATCGTAAGGGACTTTTATGGAGAACAAACCAACATAAGGGGAAAACACAAATGGTCAGAACCTGGATGAGAGCTCGTGGGGATACTTGTGTGTTATGTCTTTGATTTCCCCGGCAGATAGTGCGGTAAGGAAGATACAAGCGTTAAAAATAACCCCTTGCACAGAGCGGACTTATTTAGCCAACCCCCATAAGCTACATCTGAGCGCAAAGCAGGTAGGGAGAGCGGTGAGGAAGAGATTAGACTTAAAAAATCAACACATATATAAAATGTAGTCAGATTTTTAAAAGAGATCTTTAAAGCGTTCTGGAGGAAAATGAGAGAGAGTTTATTTAAATGGTATTAATCTCTCTCTTCTCTTTTCTTCTCTGTGGTGGTGGGGAATGAACCCAGGGTCTTGTGCATGGGAAGCAACCACAGTCCTGGTTCTTAATGACACGATGTCAGAGGCCTTCGTGAAAACACAGAAATGCAGCTAAGAATGACTGACATCAGCAGTGTCCATCTACTGAAAGTTGTCCAGGGAGAAGCCCCTGCCCCCTGACTACAGAAAACCAATGTCCTCACTGAAGCATCACACTCTACTTGTGTGGGTGGGACAATTAGCTCACTGAGATATCCATCCATGCCCACACCATCCCCTGGTTCCACACCCATACCCAGTCCACACCCAGTTGGCCCCTGCACCTTCAGACTGGATGGTAGTTCCCACATTAGCAGCACATATGTAAAACATGTGCCACAGAAAATTTTCCCAAAGTTTGCACACGAAATGGGCCAGCTAGACTGTGAAGAGCCAGTCTTCAGAGAGGATGACCAAGACACTCTGTTCCCAAACTGTAATCTGTGAAATGGGAAACAGAACTTATAACCATAAACAAATAAATATTGTCCTTGAAAATCACACTAAGAATCCATATGACCTTAAGAGAAATCACCTGGAAAAACCAAGCAAGCAAGCGAGCACACCTAGCTTTGGGAGTTTCTCTGAGACCTGACGAATGGTAAGTTTATGGAAGCCATAGAGTCCACGGCACACAGACGACTGGCTGGACCATGGGATCATGTACTGAGAGATGCATCATCGGGCAATTATGCCACAGTGACACAAACCGGAATTGTATGCCCTTCTGCGGGGACCTGGGGTAGATGACTTGAAGTGTGGGGTAGCCTGTGCTCTCCTGGCTGGGAAGCATGAAGCAACTCGAGATTAATCTAGACACAAGACAAATTTACGTGATTGAAATTTGGGGAGTGAGAATTAGCAGTTCACTCCTGTGGTGGCACACACACACACACACACACACACACACACACAGTCACACACACACACTCACATACCACACACACACACACACTCACACACACACACACACACACACACACACACACACACACACACACACACACACACACACACACACACACACACACACACACACAGAGGTGCCATATCATGAATATATAAAGCAGTATTTTTTATGTTGTTATTCAGGCATTGCATTCTATATGCAACTGTGCAACCCTTTAACACAACAGGTGGATTTATTTACAAAAACATCCCACTAATGCATGAGTAAAAGGCTAGACTTTACAGCAGCAAACACGTCACTAGACAAAAGGAACTTCAGCTCTGTATAAATGATGGGCTCATTGTCGCCTACCTATTTGCACTGACTAAAATATGACCATGCAGTTTGTACTTATCATAGCAGCCAGGACCAACTGAGACACACAACTCATGAGATCGTCCTCTCCTGGAGAGCAGGATGGGTCCCCATCTGACTTAGGCAAAGAAGGGGCTCAGAGTGGAGACAACGCATTAAGACATGTATGTAAGAACACATGGTTTGCAAATCGACGTCTAAAACATTTCTTAGACTTTTACCATCTACACAGAAAACCCAACTTTCTAGCATCGGAATTGGAGTTGGGACCTGATCTTCCCGGGGGAGGGTTCATCACCTTGCCCATTACATCATCCAGACCTTTCTTCAGAAGGGCAAAGTTGCCAAGTTCACGACACAGACTCTGATGGCGGTATTGAGACGTCGCAGGGCAGCTCCAGTACTCTGAATGGTGCCCAAGTCAGGGCAGGCAAGGTCCCTTGAGAATCTTTTTTCCTTTGCCACAATGGCACACGCCTACCAGTCTACCCCACAGGTGCTCCGTCATATCGGTAAGACACAATGCAGAGTAGAGCGGTCGATTTTTTTCTCTTGGCGGTGTAACATTTTATGAAATAATCTTTTCATCATGTGGTCTTCATAGGGAAAATAATAAATTCTTCAACTTTCTGAATGTCGAATTGTTTTTCGCTGACAGTATTTTATTTGGGACTCTTACAGTTTTCTCCTTTGTGTCTCAGAGGGTAAGAGCACTTGACCCCAAGACAGAAAACCTGAGCACAGTAAAACCCCAGAACCTACATAGTGAAGGGAGCTCAGTAACTCCACAGGCTGTTCTCAAACCCCACCATGTACACCATGGCAAGCGCACACACACACACACACACACACACACATGCACACGCGCGCACACACACATACCTTAAAATAATTAACTAAATGTAATAAATTAGAATGTGTCTTCCTTTTTGTTAAAACAATAAAAACATAAAACCAACTTAAGAACTGTCAGCCACAAGGCAAGAAACTGTTTTGATTACGTGAAAGATGGGACTAGGAAAAGACTTGAACCTATGGGATGGAACACTTTAATTCGTTGAGGTCTAAGCGAGGCATGTCTGGATAGCTACCCCGGCCTTCTCTCTTGACTCAATATCTTTCCTTATTTTTCAGTTTGATCTTGACATTTTCATCCCAGAAAGCCATTCATTCCTCAGGCTAATATACAGAAGCAAATAGAAGCGCATAATAAGTTATAGGCTATAATAAAAGTTTAGTGTCACATAAAGCCGGAGTGATTATTCTTGCTTTACAGTGGAGGGTAGCTGGGAGCACGGGGACAGTGACAAGAAGAATTTCAGACAGAAGAGAAAGAAAGGAAGTTTAAGACGTGGCCAGGATGTGCTGCTATATACAGTGAACAAGCCACGTGGGAGAGTAGGGGCAGGGCTGGAGAGACCACTCATGCAAGGTTAAGGGGCCGGCTTGCTATTCAGAGACAGAAGGATGCTATTTGGAGGGGATGAAGAGAATCCACTGAGGTTTTCGAGTGGGCAGCTGTCAGGGTAAGAGCTGTTTTAGAAGGATGGCGCTAATGCATGCAAGAAGCTGGGTGGAGGAGAAGTGAGTGGGAACTGGGGTACTGTGCGTATTCGAGACTGATTCAGGCTGTGGGTGTGGAGAGGAGGTAGAAGCTGAGACAGGGTTCACGGTGTTAACAGGAAAGAGGGGGACCAGCACACAGTGTGAGCGTTTATCCACCCATGCTGTTACCTCAGTTTGTTCCTTATCCTGTGAGCACACGCCCTGAGAGACCGCAGGCACAAGAGGATCCCACTTGCCTGCTTTCAAATTCCTCTCCATTTTAGACTACAGCAGAATTAATTAATTAATTAATTAATTAATTAATTTCTTCTTTCTTTCTTTCTTTTTTTTTTTTTTTTATTTATTTATTTTTTTTTTTTTGAGCAAAATAGTTTACTAGGTTCAATTTGACTTGGAGCCACCAACCATTAAACAAAGAAATACTAAGAAAATGAAAAAACAATTCTTCTGAAGTGCACTATTTTTTAAAAATTATTTATTTGAATGTGGTGTATGTACCAATGCCAAAAGGGTCTCTCGGTGAACCTGGGCCTTCCATTCCTTCTCTGCAGTGTTAGCTAGCCAAGGCCAGCAATCCTCCTGTTTCCGCCCTGCTTGGAGTTTACTTTATGTGAATTATTCTGCTTTTAAAAGAACGTTGGGATCTGATCCCCCTCAAGTCTCTTAACTGCTGAGTCCTCTCTGGCCCTTGAAGATAGTGTTGAGCCTTTAAAGCATCCCAAAGTCAGGCTGGGGAGAGAGATGGCTCAGTGGCTAAAGTGCTTGCAATGAAAACATGGGAACTAGAGTTTGGTAACTCCGGACTTATGTCAATGTCAGATGGGCAGTGGTGGCCCTCTCTAATCACAGCCTCGGAATGCAGCAAGACTCACAGCGATCCCCAGGGCAAGCTTGCTAGTGGGTTTGAGTGAGAGACCCTGCCTTAATTAATTATATGGAAAAGCTATCTCCACCTTCACAAACATTGGATCCCCACACATCCTGAGTGGACATGTATGCACACACAAATATATATATATATATATATATATATATATATATATATATGAATCCTAAAGTCCACAGAATTGGACTTTATGTATATGGTGGTGTCTCAGGGCACAGTAGGAGACACATTGCTGCTTGTACCCCTACATGTCACCAAGACAGCTCTACAGCCACCAAAGGATCCCCCGAATGTTCACAGACATGGTGCAAAACTGAGGTTGGACGTAAGGAAGAGACGAGAGGTGACAAGTGAGGCACCGAGGTCCAGCAGACTCAGAAGCACAAGATGGGGGCTGCTGTGTGGGCTCATTGGACACTGTCCGACGCTCACTGCCCAGATCTTTGCCCCTTCCTTTGTGGTCTAGCTAGAAACCCTGCGATTAGCAGTCATGGGAGTTAGCACCTACCTGAATAACAAATCATATATTGGAAAGGTTTTAAGTCAAGATAACCCTTCTCAGGTTACTGTGAGCAGAGACAGGCTTAGACAAATTAAGAAAAAAACCATTCGTTCATTTTGTTCTTTTTAAGTAAACGGCTGTATTTAAACAATAAATAAACTTGCTGTTTATGTAAGTTGACAGCAGTTGTACACATTGACAAGGATATGTGGATGGTATGTCGTGGTCAGTCAGAAGGAACATGCTTAAGAAAAGAACATACATGGTAGGAACTCACTGATAAGTGGATATTAGCCCAAAAGCTTGGAATACTCAAGACAGAATTTACAGACCACACAAAGCTCAAGAAGAAGGACAACTAAAGTGCAGATGCTTCAGTCCTTCTTAGAAGGGGGAACAAAATACAGGAGGAAATACAGAGACAAAGCGTGGAGCAGAGACTGAAGGAAAGGCCATCCAGAAACTGCCCCACCTGGGGATCCATCCCATATGCAGTCACCAAACCCAGTCACTATTGTGGGTGGCAAGAAGTGCATGCTGACAGGAGCCTGATATAGCTGTCACCTGAGAGGCTCTGCCAGAGCCTGACAAATATAGAGGTGAATGCTCTCAGCCAACCACTGAACTGAGAATGGGGTCCCCAATAAAGGAGTTAGAGAAAGGACTGAGGTAGTTGAGGGGGTTTGCAACCCTATAGGAAGAGCAACAATATCAACCAACCAGAGCCCCCAGAGCTTCCAGGGACTAAACCACCAACAAAAAAGTACACATGGACAGACCCATGGCTTTAACCACATATGTAGCAGAAGATGGCCTTGTTGGGTATCAATGGGAGGAGAGGCCTTTGGTCCTGTGAAGGCTTGATGCCCCAGTGTAGGGGAAGGCCAGGGCTGGGAGGAGGGAGGGAGTGGGTGGGGGAGTGGGGGAGGGATAGGGGGTTTCCGGAGGGGAAACCACAAAAGGGGATAACACTTGAAATGTAAATAAAGAAAATATCCAATGAAAGAAAAATAGTCACCAAAAAAGAAAAAAAAAGGATGCAAAGGATTGCACCTCACATTTTGGGAAAGGTCGGCAATGCCTGTCCATTGACTGATGGTTTCCTGAGCCACTTGTCTGGTTTTTACTACTTTAGGTCCCTGAAGGTGTTTTGTGTTTAATTGGGAGGATCACCCTTCTCCATAGAGCTGAATTAATTACCTAAGCTACATTTTTCTATTACCATTGCTCACAATTATAATCGTAACACATGCTAGCATCTCATACTTTTGTGTTGCTCTGGGGTGAAATACATCTTGAGTCCCTCTATGAGCCACATCAAATGTTAATTCTATCTTTGGCAGAGTTAAAAACCAACCCAGTTGTATTATTTTAGTAAAATTATGAAAACGACTTCATTTTATATCTCCAATCTTCCTAGGTCGATCTTCTAAGGTTTTAACAAGGTTTTACATTCCTTTACTTACAGGGGAGCATGTGCTCACAAGGGACATCCTGAGGGAAAGAGTTCTCTCCTTCCACCATGTGGACTCCAGTGATCAAATCTACGTGGCCAGACTTGGGGCAAGGGTCTTTAGCTGATCCTCTGTGTTGCGATGGTATTAATTTATTAATCTTTTAAAAATAAAATATGGCATAGTCTTTCAATGTTAAATTTTCTCTACACCTAAAATTCTGCGCATAGTGCCCAAGTAGGGCAGCTGGGAGTAATCGATAACGTGATTATTTTGGCCCCACATTTCGAGTTTACACTCTGTGTCTGGATTAGGGAGTTATTTGTCATTTTTAGTAGCTGTCAATTGCCTCAGAAGAAGATTTATTTTTGTCTCCCATGTGTCCTCTTTTAGAAAACACTAGAAACATAGGAAATGTCTCCAAAGACAGAAATAGCTGGAAGAAAGTTCTTTATCCAATTCTGCTCTTCACGCTCCTTCACCGTGCAGCGAGCCACCATCGTGAAACCTGGCACCGACACTCATCCCGTAACTTTTCAATCACAGACTAAGGAAACTCCTCAGGCTTCTCAAACGGAGCTCGCCCCACAGTGGATGCGGCCCACCTGGGTGTCTCAGTCAGAGAGACAACTTTATCAACTCAATCTTAATCAAAGATGGAGTTGGAGACGCTCTCCTGTGCTTTGGGTAAACCTCGCACAGCATGAACTTCTCTAGGAGATGACATTTAACTACTGGCGCCTTCCATGGAATTACTAGTATATCACTGATGCTACACTATGGCACGAGTCCAGCACGCTGCATTCCCTTCTAGAAGGAATTGCAAGGTCATTTCTTTGCAATTAGCTAATTGGTTAAGGACATGAGCTGACTCCTGCAGGCCAATTAATACTCATTTTAGTTGTAATGGAAAAACAAGCTGAAGTCAACCTAAGGCCATTTTCCGGACTAGAGGTAAAGACACCATCCTAGGGACACGGATTATTGATCATCTCATTGTGGGATACGGTGGGGGGCACAGTCATAACACGAACTGAACAAACAGGAAAAAAAATGAAATATGGAGGTAAAGAGAAAGTACTTGTTAGATCAGCCATCAATAAAGAAACGCTTGAGTTCTCAGGGAACAGGACCGTCTAATACAGCACACTCTGAGATGACCGTGGGCACTTACAGCAAGAGGAGGTGGGAGCTCAGGGTTCAGGTGGGACAGCTTCTTCTTGAAGAAGGGTCAATGGCCATAGCACAGCTGAAACCAAGGGGTATTTCAGTTTTCTTTTTCTTACTGAACTTGGATTTAAACAACAAAAAAAAAAATCAGTGGAGCAGAAATAGACATGAGAAAGGCCCCCTGATTTATTGATATTACACATGAAAAGTTGAGGGCAGGAGATTTTAGTTGACAGCAAATACAGTGTTAACCAGTCGGTGCTTTTGGGATTTCAATACAGTGTGTAGATCATAGACTGTTCCGGGGTTCCTAAAATATCCTGGAGGACTGTAATCAGGAGCCCCTAGTTCTACTAAGCCAGACTCTGCAGGGGCCAAACTTACCAGGGAGATTGACAGTTCATCGAGGTCATAAGGGTGTGAAAAGCCCCCAGTGAAGAGGGATTTGTTTCCATGCAGTTCCAGAAGGAAGGCAGACTAGAGACTGATGGGAGAAACAAATAAAAGAAAGGACATTAGAACATGCACACGCGCACGCGCGCGCGCACACACACACACACACACACCACACACACCCTAGATGGTAAACGGGGCACACATTTTGTCTTGCTACTTCCTGTCTAATTTTACTGAGTGGCTTCGCCATGAGTCTCTGATGTGCCGATGGTTCCTATCCAGCTCTTCGGAAGTGCCCATCCTGTACCTGGTGTTTACCCTTTTCTCCATCAATTCCCTCACTCACCGGAAGCTGTTTTTCCATCCAACCGGAAAGACTTCTGCCCATAAGCAAGGGGCTAATTTGCATCTTGTCTCCACACAAGGTGCTCCGGGTCACGTGATGCTCCTTGTCACGTGGTGCTCTGTATCACAGGTGCGCCGTGTTAGCTCTTACGGACTGAGTCCTCTGCCTTTCTACTTGGAGATATGTATGTCATGTGCATGTATTATATATAATGAAAATTACCATTGCAGTCACGTTTAAGTGACTCCAGTGACTTTGAATCCATCCACCTGCTGTGAAACCATCACCATTATTCATCTTCAGAATGTACTCTCTGTTTGCCCTGACACACTGTGCCCGTTTAACAATAACACCCCCCCCAACCCCGGTTCCCAGGCCTTGACGGCTAAATTCTATGTATTCTGCTTCTGTAAATTTGATGATTCTAGATAATTCTTCTTAACCCATTGAGCGAGGGAAGGGAATTCTTTTTTAGTCTCAATGCTCAGAGCAAGGCCTGGCGTGTAGTAGGAATTCAACATAGATCCACTGAAGACAGGATGGGAAAGGGCGGGAAAGAGGAACGTATGGGACCTGGAGCTGGAACGATTTAAGCAGGAGATATGAAGAACCGTCTCAGGGGCCAATAGTTGAACACGTTTCTTCATTAGGTAGGAAGACTGGACTACAGCAGGCTCTTTGGTGAGTATTTGCAAACTGCTAGGTACTGTGTACAGAGCCAGGCTTTCCAGTTATAGAAAAGGGGCCTCTATGTTCTAAGAACTGGCAATTAAATAAAGGAAATCCACTTACTTCCATAAAACAACCCAAAAAGTAAGAAATATCGAGGCTATGCCACATTCTACAGTCAGATGATCTATAGTCATCTCTAACTTCATTAAGTGCATAGTGTTTACCTTGAATGATGGATTTATCTTAGAGAAGCTCTCACTTACCCATTCAGAGGCTGGGGCAGGGAGGGTTGAAGCCCTATCTTGAGAAAAACAACTATGAGACCTAGAATGACGAGACACCTGGGTGAGGTATTAGGAGCCTTTAGGAACACAAGCCTGTCTTGGGTGCCTTGCTCTGAACTCTTCCAAAGTGTTCAAATATGTAAGGAGAAGATGATAAAAACATCCGAATCCCTCTTTCCAGGACGTTGTCATCAAAACTTTTTATTTAAAATCAAAAGCTTCTCAACTTGAAACTTTAATAATCAAGCTTTGTACTTGTGATGAAAGAATGACGTCAGCATCAGGATGATCACAGAGGAATAAATCAGAATTGATTCTGCGCTAAAAAAGGGACAAAAGGAACCATTTGTTGTATTTGTAATTGCTTGTTTTTGACTGCTTTATGACTGATCAGCTCAGAGTTGCTTGAGAGAGACTCAATCTATTACTAAATACATTTCTGATACTACGTACCTTGTAATATCCTGTCTAGAGATAGCCAATGAGAAGCTGTTTATAGATAGTATCAGGGTTTATAGCTTCTGACCTTGGGTCATTTGGATTGAAGTCCACAGTTGCAGTCACTGCTCTCTCTGTCCATATTGCCTTCAAACCTACGTCATAGAACACATGTATTGATTGCAACCCTATACTTTATCAAAATACTGGATATGACTATTTCTCAAAATGGGGACTCATCAGGAATGTGTGTGTGTGTGTGTGAGAGAGAGAGAGAGAGAGAGAGAGAGAGAGAGAGAGAGAGACTGAAGATACAGTTGGAAGGAAAACAGTGGGCTAGGATCTAGGATTTTGGAGCAGACAGAAGGAGGATGAACAAACCCCCCCCCCATTTGTCTGAAAAGTCATGTTGAGACTAAGTTCCAGAATGCTGCTAAAAAGAATACTAACTTGAAAGCATTCTGAATTTGTAACCCTTTACCGTTTGCATTTGCTCTCCTTATACATAGATTCTTATTGTTTATCATATATATTTATCATGTGTGTGTATGTATGTATGTATGTATGTATGTATGTATGTATGTATATGCTTCAGAGCATGAGTAGGTCTGAGGATAACTTGCAGGAGTTTTTTTCCTCCTACCATGTATGTCCTGGCCATTGAGATTAGGCCATCAGGCTCAGCAGTAGGAATCTTTTTCTGCTGAGTCAGTGCACTGGCCCTACCTTTGTTTGTCTAACTAAAACAATAGAGTGAGACAAGAACTTAAGAGAACTTTATTGTTTCACCTCAGAATGCAGCTATTGAATGAATCATGGGTTGCCTCACATCCACAGAGCAAGAGCTCCAACAAGGATCTGCTGAAGATGGGGTGGTTCATATTCATTGCCAGCTTGATTGGACTTGGAATTACCATGGAAACGAATCTCTGGACAAATCTATAAAGATGTTTCCTAAAAGGTTTAACTAAAGAGGAAAGAACCTTCCTTATCGTGATTGGCCAGTGAGCTGTGTCCCAGACAGAATAAAAAGGAGAAACGGACACCAGTTCAGTTTCTCTGCTTGTGTACACCATGGAAACAATGTGAGCGGTCTTGGTAACAAAATCTTAGTCAGAGAGGGAAAGTTCATCTTAGCTCTGTTTTATGTATCCATTTGTACTTTTAAAAAAAAAAAATGCCACTAACAGTAGTTACTTAAAATTCTCTTGGGATGTTGTGTGCTGACTAAGTTCAGCTGAGTGTTTTCTGCTATGTGTGCCGTATTCAGACCAATACAGCCCCAGGTGCTGATGGGATTTGTAGTCTACACACCTTGGTTCTCTACAAAGGGGGCTCCATTTGTATGCGATTACCCGATGAAACTGAGGATGTATATTAAATTTCAGGTGAAGAGCTTTCAGTTTTATTTAGAATTATATTTTATTTATTATTAAAATTCAATTTAACATTTGAAAGAAGTTATCTGTTATGAAAATAATCTTGAAAATGCCGAAATACAAAGAGAAGGAAAGAAAGCTTAAAACCGGAAAGCTGTATCACTTACAAATAGTCATTATCAAAAACCATCTTGTATGCTATAAAAATGCTATAGTAGTTTTTATGGAAATCCTATCAGTCATAGTTTTATAGCTTACTTTATTACTAACAAATCTATTGAGAAAGTTTTCTGATATGATGTGATACCATGTTAATGACTAAACCTTGAACTCATCACTCAAAGAAAAGCAGCACAGAAACCTGTGGGACTTGACCTATATTTTTTAATGAGATGAGATGACTGAATAGAGTTCTGAGCAAACAAACAGCAGTGACACAGAAAGTGACACTAAATCAAGGCTGTGCCCTGACCTCTGTGGATGGAGGCCTGGAGAATTTAGCAACAACCTTCTCCTCATGTGTTCACCTCATGCTCGCTGCCTGGCCGGGTGCCTCCAAGTGGCCTCCTCTGTAGGGTGAGCTCTGACCATCTCTAAGACATAAAAACACTGCCTGATCCTTCTCCGATCTAGAAGAAAGAATACAGAGTCATTTAATGCACAAGGGAAGCACAATGAGGGGCAGACCTAAAGAATTCAGCCTTCCCAACCTACAAAAGCCTCGACGCTATCCACATGCACTGACTGTAGAATGAGTAATACTGGCTGGTTCCAATCTGGGAACCAAAACAGCGACTGTGAATGACTCAGGACCTTGTGGCCCCGGTGTTCTCCTTGCTGATGTATTAAGAGATTTTGTGTAAGAACCAAGACGGGTTTCTTTCAGAAATTATGCAGCCAAGTGGGTCAGATCATACACAGTTTACATATATGTCATTTAGGTGACACGAACTGTGGGTCTCCTAATGGTCCATCACTGGGACACGATGCTTTAGTCCAGAACTCTTTCTTCTGTTCTTTCAGTCTGCGTTTCTGAACTATTCTGCATACTTTTGTGTTATAGATATGTCTGTGTGGGCCGGGACATAGCTGTGAACTTAGGACTAATCACTTTCTCATATTGGACATAGCAGATGGCTTTTGTAAGAGTGATTCAGAGACCCCCAAGGGAAAACGGACATGGTAGTAGCAGACAGACAGGAAGATGACGTGGTGTGTCCACTCTTGCTGCCAAGTCCCAAACTTCTGAGACAACCCAAATCACTAAGCAACAAAGGTAAAGACCAGGCCAAAAAAGTCAAATCAGTAATGTCAATTTGGGACTGACAAAATGGTTCAGTGAATAAAGGTGCTTGCTGCCAAGTCTGATGACTTGGGTTCAGTCCCTGGAACCCACATAGTGGAGAGAGAGAGACCCAACCCACACTAGTTGTTTTCTGATCTCCACACTCATTTGTATACAAGCCATATACATGCACAAAAATAAATGTAATAAAAAATGTTTTAAAAGAAAATGTGAATTTTTGTAACAGACCTATTCTTGGTTCTTCGAAAGTAAAATAAAATGGAAATATAAACTTTTGCTATAAAAACCATGTAGAGCTCGCTCTCTCTCTCTCTCTATCTCTCTCTCTCTCTCTCTCACTCTCTGTCTCTGTCTCTTTCTATCTCTGTCACACTTGCACACGCGCGCACGCACACACACACACACACACACACACACACACACACACAGATGGGCTAGGCCACTAAGTAAAATATCATTTACCATACCCAAAGCAGAGGGATGTATTTTTATTAAGCTTAAGAAAATTGTTCTAGTGGCAAAAGTCAATGATTACTATTTAGAAAGACAGTCAGGTGTTAGCACGAACACGCAGGTCAGAGAAGTTCTTACTTGGAAGAGAGGAGGAATAATTTACTCTCATTTTATTAATTCCCCATATGAATGAGTCTTTTACTTTATATGTGATATATTTATAATCTTCCCACACACATACCAGGTGCTTACTACATAGCCCTGAGTAGACTAGAACACATTTTTCAAACTAAGCTGTTTTAAATTTGAAGTGATCCTCCTGCCTCGGCCTCCCCATGCTGGAGCATCATAACCACATGCCTCTAATGATCCTGTGTCAAATGTTGGTTGAGGGGGAAATCGAGTTGTTCCAATGCCATGTGCGTGAGATTACAAAACAATTTAATAAGCCTGCTACGTCTAAATTAAAATAGTGTGGCCTCTTTAGCCCTTACATTCTATCTTAAAGTGTTTATTATGATTAAATATAAGTTCTGCCAAAAGGGAAATTTAATAATTATCATCTCTTCCACATAAAATATCCTCACTTCATGTGGACAGGTTCATGTGTCTGAATTTGTTGGGTTGTCGTAGCGTACCAGCGCCCGTGAGATGCTTTGTTCAAATTTAAGTGTGAGGACCTCACTCCAGCTGACCTGTATCCATATTTGTGTGTTTGAATTTTTATGGCAAAATGTTGATATCATTATAAGTGGGAATCGGGACAGGGAGACATAGCTCAATGGTAGAGTGCTTGCTTAGTGTGTACAAAGAAAAGACAGGAAGGGCCCAGAAGGGGAGGAGAGGAAGGTGGGCAAGAGAGGAGGGAAAGGTATGGAAGAGAGGGGGAATGGGGAGGAAAGAGGAGAGAAGGAGGGAGAGGGAAAGGAGGAGAGGGAACAGAGAGAAACAGTTAAGTTGGAATTGGACTCTTGTTTTGCGGTTTAGAAGGTAAGAGTTCAGGCCAAATACTTACGTCTGTGGAGCCCAGTTGTGTTGTTATTATTGTTAAACTTGTAAAATCCGGGTAATGCTTGACTCATGGGGCCACTGTGAGGGTCAAATAGGGAGCCCTATGTGTCCCAGAGCTCTGGTATGGTTTCCCTTCGTTGACTGCTCTTATGAGACTCCCTCTTCTGTATGAAATAGCACAGACGCCCTCGACTTCAAAATTGATAGTTGTCTAGTCTCTAGAAGCACATGCAAAAATTTAGATGCCTGTTTTAATCACATATGTACAATTAAAAATGAAATGTTACCTATATTAGACTCTAATAGCGGCTCTGGGAAGACCGCATAATCAAGTCTGAAGTCTCCTTCCAGACAGCACCAGGAAAAGAGGCGCTCTAATCTCAGCACAGAGTGAGGCGGAATGAACTTTAGTTCTCATTCTGTCTGAACTCATCCACAGATGTGGAGCGCGGTGGACAGCATGCTGAGGGAACAGGACTTCTCCATAATCAACTTCCTTGTTTCCTTGGTGACAACCTGAAATCCTAAGAGAGGTGTCTTTCTCCAATTGAAGTCTGTGAACATGACAACCCACTAAACATCATGGCGAAATATCTCATCCATTCCCCTGGGGGAAGTAAGGAACAATGAGGAAATCCTTAGAACGGAGGAGACTGTGGGAAGGATGAATGTGATCTCATCTTTTGGGGAAAGAAATCCCAGGTTGCTTTGTGAGACATGATTTGTGCTTTGAACTGATCTAATTGCTCTGAGGAACTCAAAGGTCTATTTTGTAATGAGTTGAATTCACAGAAGGAAGACCTGACATGTTTATCTTATCTACTGCATGCTGAACCTTGTAGGGCAGATTCTCATGCGGTGCTCAGGCACTGCTGGGACATGGATACAATTCCCTTCGCTTTGTAGACAGGGTCATGGAAGCTCCTTCAGAGGGTGCTGTCTGGGGTGGGCTATAGAGAACTTGGGAGGGATGATATAGAGAAGGCAACATCTAGCCAGGGGCTCTGAATCCAACATCCTGGCATTTCCATTACCACTAAGGTAATCACAGAGAGGAGGTGGGGAGGGAAAATTTCCATGAAATAAACTCAATTTGAAGCAAATTTTTGTATTAGTTTGGGTTTAGACAACACCTATATTAACATTTTATTAATAAAACCAAAGACAGCTGCAACTAAATTTTAATGAATCCTTTCATTATGAGATGAGGAAGGGGCATTAGCAACCAAAGGGCAATTCAATGTATTGAAGGAAGAGACTCTCTTTGTCTCTCCCTTTAAAAAGACCCAGCTTAATAACCGGAACAAGCTACATTACTGACCCATTACGTAACGTTTCAAAGTTTGCCATTTTAGCTTTATTGTTATTTTACTGACATAATAATTTGCAATAGGAGACATTGAACTGAGGATCCTGCATGCACTAGGTGACTGCTCTGCTAATGAGCTATGTCCCCAGACCTAGCATCTTGAATGTAGGAAGCATAGAGAGGAACCAGTGCTGGGTTGAAAGTTCAGGGTTTGAGTCTTAGCTTTCCAGTTGCTGTGAGATCATCTCATGTTGTGTACACCACACGGTCACATTTCATTCAGTAGAATTCTAGGTAACCATCCAGTCCGAATCAGTCATCCATTTACCTCCCCTCCTCACAACCATCCACTCGCCCATAGATCTATTCAACATTTATTTCAATATATATTTATGGAGCGTCAGCCCAGTCATGGCTTGAGATATGTCACAGCGAACTTGTACTCTGCTCCCGAGGAGCGAGCCAACAGCAAAGGAGAGACAGCTAGGAATAGAAAACAATGCAGGGAGAGATGGTGGGCACCATGCTGAAATGCTTCCGATTGTAGCGCTCAGAAAGAAGAAGGCATAGATACCTAGATGGAAATGAATACACAGCCACCCTCTTGACACAATGACAAAGACGTAAGGTTATGTCATGAATAAGGTATACTTGTGTTAAATCTTGGTAACATACAAGTGAGTCTGACACAAAGACGGGAAGTGTGTTCTAATCAGGGTAAGGCAGTTAAACTTCCGCATGGATGGTGTGGTATTGGAAAACAACAGTGGCACTAAGAAGATTGCAAAAGCCAGAGGGCCAGCATGTCTGCTGTGAGATTGTGTCTTCTGTATAAGATAGAGGATCTTCACCCCAGAAACTTCAATAGTATGACTGCCTAAAAAAGACTTGAGGGGCTGGAGAGATGGCTCAGTGGTTAAGAGCACTGACCGCTCTTCCAGAGGTCCTGAGTTCAATTCCCAGCAACCACCTGGTGGTTCACAACCATCTGTAATGGGATCCAATTGCCCTCTTCTGGTGTGTCTGAAGACAGCTACAGTGTACTCATATGTAGAGAATAAGTAAATAAATAAAATAAATAAATATTTTTTAAAAGACTTCAACAATGATAGTGCCAGCCAATGGGGAATATCTTAGAAGACTCATCCTTAGTTGAAGAGCTACGGGCAATTAGTGGCTTCTAGAAGGGGGACAATCAGTCTCCTCCTGGGATGAGTCCCTAATAGGTACTCAGTCTCAAATAGCCTCCAGCAGATATATTTATATCATACTTGCATTTCTATATACATACATATGTATATAGATTTACATATACATACATATGAAGAATAATAATTAAAGAAGAGATCATGAATTTGAGTGGGAATTTGAAGAGGATATGGGAGGAGTTTGAGTCAGGGGACATAATTAGAATACAGCACTCATGTATGAAAATCTTAAAACAAAATTTTTAAATAAAAATATGTTAAAAAGCATGTAAGAGTGAAGTAATTCTCCTCTAAAAAGGAGATTAATGAAAATCCTGAGAAAATGTATGAAGACTCCCAATGATCAACAGTTAACTCTACCTCACTTTTTAATGTTCTATGTAGCATAATTTAAACCTATAACAACAGCGCTTAATAGATTAAAAGTTCATTCAAGGAATGTATGAACAATGACCATCAAATGAGAGAGTTTTGAAGCCTGATATGCTGGTGCACACCTGTCATCCTAGCATTCAGAGAGGGAGACAGAGCGGCTGTGAGTCTGCAGCCAGTCTGGGCTGAAAATGTGATCCTGTCTTAAAAACCAAGGTCTGGAGAAAGTGTATGGTACACAGTGTGTAGTACTCAGTGTATACTACTCAGTGTGTAGTACTCAGTGTATACTACTCAGTGTGTAGTACTCAGTGTATACTACTCAGTGTGATGTACTCAGTGTATACTACTCAGTGTGATGTACTCAGTGTATAGTACTCAGTGTGTAGTACTCGGTGTGTAGTACTCAGTGTATAGTACTCAGTGTATAGTACTCAGTTTGTAGTAGTCAGTGAGTAGTACTCAGTAGTAGTACTCAGTGTATAATACTCAGTGTATAGTAATCAGTGTGTAGTGCTCAGTGCATAGTACTTGGTGTATAGTACTTGCCTAACACAGGGTGCTTAGGTTTCATCTGAAGGAATACAAAAAGAAACAAAAATAAATAGAAACTTAGTGAATTTGAAAGAGCAAAGCTTTCCAAGGTCTCTGCACATGAACTCCATCGAGATCATATTTCCAGTCCCAGCTCTTCTCGGACCCGAGTCCCACCTGACATGGGACTTTGGCTCTTGAGTTCTCATTCAGTTTCCTGATCCTGGGAGGTGATGGACCTGTCAAGCCCTTGCTTGTCTTAGGCAGGTTTCCTAAGGCTCAAGTTGAATTAAACATTTCTCCTGGAAGGAAGACTTCCATTCATTGCTCCATTCATTCAATAAGAGTTCAGATCCCATTCCGTCTCACTGGGTGGCAGCCTCCAAGTTTGGAAACAGCACAGAACTGCTTTCCACACAGTTTTATTCAGAAATTATGGCGAAAAAGCTAAAAACTCCTCAGAGTAAAGAGAATGCTATAATCTTTTAGATACTACTCTTCCTGCTTCTCACAGGATGGAAGCCAAATTTTGTTAACTCTCCGGCCTTTAAAATCATGAGCTACATTTATACTTAAATTAAACAGATATATTTTCTCAGACAGTCCAGCATAACCTTGGATATAATGATTCCTAACTGGTGTCTTTATCAAATTTAACTAGAAGGAAGTGGTTGCATTAACATGCTAACATATTTTCTTTGTGCCAGGCAATGTCCTCATTGATTTGCACAAATAACATTACTTATTTAAATGGAATCGGATGAGTCACATGCCAACATTATCATACGGTTAGGATGTGCAAATCAGATATATTAGGTTTATTGATTTAAAAATGGCCATTAATCTAATTTTGCTATCCAAATGTTCATTCTTTGGAATCCCAAATTTATGTTTTGATCCACCCAATCACACTTAGAATACTTAGAATGCAGTGACCACATAGCTTGGCACATTCTCTAGTGAGTTATGGTGGTGCAATAGAACCATTTTAAGCACACCTACACTAATTACTGTGCCTGTTCTTGAAGGAATTTCATCCATGAAGGGAATGAGCTCTGCCAGAGGAATCATTTGTCCCCTCAGTATCTTCTAGGACCCAGAGTATGCCTTGCTTATGGTAGAGTCACACGGCTACCACAATATGCAATTGTGGGTCTCAGAAATAATTTTAAATGAGGAAATATTTGGAAGATTTTTGACTGGTTGTCTTGTTTGGTTTTACTAAAATAGTTGCTGACCAATTTTCTTCAAAAATACTCAAGGGCTGGGGAGATGGCTCAGCCAGGAAAATGTCTACCGTGCAAGCATGGCAGGAATTCAGATGCCCCGCACCTCAGTAGAAGCTGGGGCAGTGTGTGACGTGGGGAGATCGAGACAGATGCATCCCTGGAACTCAATGGCCTGCCAATCAGTAGCCAGTGAGAGACACCATCTCAAAAGATAAGGTAAGGGCGATACTGTAAGAGACTGACCTCTGGCGTCCGTGTGCATGCACACACAATTGCATGTGTATCCACACATAAATGCCTATAGTACACACATGTGCCCAAAAGGACAATAAAAGTAAATAAATAAAAGTAACGTGAAATGTGGTGGAATTGTTTGATGTTGAGACTCACAGCTTTGACTCAAATACTGTTGCATCAGTGAGGGCATGAGCCCAATGGGGCATCTAAAGAGGTACGGCCTTCATCATTACTGTATTATGAAAAAGAAGGATACACATTTCAGTGGATTAAATTCTAGGACGTGCACTCTCATACTACTTATAAAAAAAAAACCCCACACTCAGTGGTTTTTATGTCATATCTTTACAGGACACATTCTTGTTTTGTATTGTTTTACATTTGGGAGCGGGGATCGAACCCAGGGCCTTGCACATGCTGGCCAAGCGTTCCAACAAGGAGCTGAACCCCATTCTGACATTCAGTATTTCTAATGGTGAGACTGAGCGACAAAGTACCATAGACGCTGCTTATAACTTGACTACCACGCGTTTAAAATATTGACTCATGCACAGATAACGTTCCAAAAACATATCTAGGTCATATGTGTCATGAATTACATGTTTGGGGGCTGAGTGGATGGCTCAGCCAGTACTGTGCGTGCAGTGTAAGCCTGACGGCCTGAGTTGGGATCCCCAGTGTGGTGCAGAGCACCCGAGGTCGAAGTTGTGCTGTGGAGGTGAGAACAGGAGTCTCTCTGGAGCTCACCGGCCAATCTTCCTAAACTGTCAGTACGAGGCTCAGCAAGAGACTCTATCTGAACAAAAAAGGGTAGAAAACAACACAGGGAGATACTCGTTGACCTCTGGCCTTTGTGTGCATGAACACACAGACTCGCCCAACTGCACATACACACACATACAGGACACACACACCTGAAAGTTACATGTTATTTTTTTCACTTCTTTGTTTGGTGAGTGACAGGTGCACCCCTCAGCACACATGTGGAAATCAGAGGACAGCTTGTGGAAGTTGGTTTTCCTTTTCTACCATGTGGGTTCTGGGGTTTAAGCTATGCTCATCAGATTTGGTGGTGAGCACTTATACCTGCTGAGCCGCACCATTGGTCTACAGGCTTTCTACGATACATGGAGGATGTATCCAGACACCAATGTATTACACCCTAAAACTCAGATATTACCGAATATGTACATCATGGAGTCATCATTACACACTCCACACCTCTGTTGACATTTCCAATTCTAAGTAATGAGCAGGGGCAGATTTAACCATGAAAGAAGGAACTTTAAGATTTAGAGCCCCTTGCTTGCATAGGCCTCTTACAAGGTCAAGAGAGGCTCCAGAAATACAGACACAAGGACAAATATCTTGATAAGTGTGCTTTTCATTAACCTTTCTCTCTCTCTGATGACTTTCCTCCTTACTTTTTCATTGTTTTGGGTGGCACGGGAAAGGTCAGAAGTATTCTAAGATCTGGCTTAAGTGGAAGTGGAGTTCAGTAAACGCCGGGCCCAGACGCAGTGGCTCAGCGGGATGTGCTAGTCACTGCGCCGTGGACTTAGGTAATTGCTAGCCTCGCAGGGCGAGCTCCCCATGAGTCGTCCAACCGCCTGCGCTGGAACTCGGCCATGCAGCTGTCACGTGATGGATGTGGAGACAAGCAGGGTGAGATGTTCAGAATCCGGAGCTTGCCAACAAGTTTTCAGCTGGAGACACAGAGCCGTATGAAGATTCGGCCTCCTTTGGCTCCCAGGCAAGACAGAATTGCGACTTGGGTTAAACGGGTACGATATTACGTGCGAATAGGAACACGTTGTATTTTTTAAGTGAGGATCCTAAAATGTTAAAATGTTTGTAATTACCATGAGTTAATCTACATATCTGTGCATATACAAAGACATATATCTCCCATCTCTCTGAAGAATCCCAAAGATTGTATGAGTATTATGTGAAAGTATTTTGTTTTACTAATCATGTCAGCATATATGTGTGTTTACATATTGTATACACATATGCACATATATATATATACATATTTGTATATTTAGATATATATGACATAAACTTGTTTCTCTTCAATGTAGGGGGAAAAAGAAGTAAACAAAGAAGAAAGGCCAGTCTTAGAAAACTCCTGCATTTCTAAGAGAAAGGGTTCTTCAGGATGTAAATCAATCACTATAGGTTGTAAAGGAAGCTAACACGAATTACAAATTACAAACTGATCAAATATTTTTAAAACAAAAAGTATATGTGTGTACTCAATTTCTCATATATAGGAGACCAAACTAACTGTGATGATATTCTAATATAAGGAGCGTGGTGGGACAAACCCATAAGCTCAGCTCCGGAGGAAGGTGAGATGAGATTCTAGTCAAGTTAGCAAGAATCTGCTTCACCAAAGGGAAGGTGAAAAAGGACGGAGAGGCTGGATTGAAGCTCAGTGTTAGAGAGCTGCATACACATGTGAGACCTGCACTTACTCTTCATGACCACATAAGAAGATCCCCAAGTGCAGCACATACACCTCTTATTCTTAGTTTTTAATAGCACAATACACCCCTATGGCTTAAATAATCTAAAATATTAAAGCCACAAATCACATTAAATATTAAACTTTATGTTTTTGAACACTCTCCTTTTCTCCAGTCTCCCACGAGCTCAGTTCTTCCTCCGCTGGAAGTCCCGCTAAGCACGGGTAACCGCGTTAAGTACCGTGCACAGTTTCTGTGGGCGCTATCAAAAACAGGAACTGGCTGTTTGTCTCAGTCAGTGTCCTATGGCTGTGAAGAGACACCGTGACCACACAACTCTTATGAAGGAAAGCATTTCGCTGGGGCTGGCTCTGAGTTTCAGAGGCTTGATCAGTCCGTTGCTATGACAACGGGAAGCATGGCAGCATGCAGGCAGACATGGTGCAGGAGAATCGGCTGAGAGTTCTACATCCAGATGTACAAGCATCAGGAAGGTAGACCCATACTGGCTGCTGTGGGTTTTTTAAACCTCAAAGCCCACCTCCAATGACATACTTCCTCCAATAAAGCCTTACTTCCTAGTCTTTTCAAATAATGCCACTCCCTGGTGACCAAACATTCGAATCTGTGAGCCTTTGGGGGCCATTCTTATTCGTCCTACCACACTATTCTTTTAAACGAGCATGTTCTCCTCCAAAATGTTTTAAAAATTAAAATATAATTATCATGGTGTAAAACCCAGCCCTTTAAAGTGTTCAAGTATTGTTATACAGACAATGCCATCAGCTAGTTAAAGAACAAATCCCCCCCCCCCCAGTCTGAGAAGCTGTCTGCGCCCTTAGCTATGGCCTCCCACCACCTCCAATTCCCTATTCATAACCGACCAATGTTCTTCTTCCTGCCTCTGTAGATTTGTCTATTCTGTCCATTTCATAGAGATGAATGCATATTATAATCAGCCTTCTGAGTCTGGCTTTTTTTACTTAGCACAGTGTCGTTTATGTTTATCCTTTCCTTCCTTTCTGCAGTTGAAAATTCCAGTGTGTGATACATATCACATTTTACCTAACTATTCGCCAGTTAATAAACATCTATATTGTATCCATAATTTTTGCTATTACGTAAGAATTCAAGATATGAATAATAATGTATAATCATATGCAAACATGTATTTCTATTCTCATGGATTATATCAGTATGGAATGTTTGGGTCATATAATAATTCTACGTTCAGGAGGAACTGCCAGATTATGTTCGAAGCACTCAGCATCATTCTAGATTTCCCCCCAACAATGTGCATGTGTGACTTTCTCCAATCCTCACCAACAGTTGCTTTTGAAAATCCCATCACCCTTTGTCTTAGTCAGGGTTTCTATTCCTGCACAAATCATCATGACCAAGAAGCAAGTTGGGGAGGAAAAGGTTTATTCAGTTTACACTTCCACATTGCTGTTCATCACCAAAGGAAGTCAGGACAGGAAATCACACAGGGTAGGAACCTGGCGGCTGGAGCTGATGCAGAAGCCATTGAGGGTACTGCTTACTGGCTTGCTTCTCCTGGCTTGCTCAGCTTGCTTTCTTATAGAACCCAGGACCACCAGCCCAGGGATGGCACCACCTGCAATGGGCCCTTCCACCCCTGATCACTAATTGAGAAAACGCCTTACAGCTGGATCTCACAGAGGCATTTCCTCAAGGGAGGCACCTTTCTCTGTGATAACTCCAGCTTGTGTCAAGTTGACACACAAAACCAGCCTGTACACCATTTTTAAGACAAAGGGAAGGAGGGATAATGACATATACCATGGGAATCGTTATTTGTCATATCTTGGAGCCTGTCCTAAACAGTTGTCAATATGGCAAAGCCTAAAGTCACCTGACAAAGGAGTCTCAGCCGAGGGACTGCCTTGATGAGATCAATCTGTGGGGGGCAGGGGGTTGATTGTTAATTGATATAGAAAGGTCCCATTCCACTGAGGGAGACTCCATCCTCAGACAGGTAGATCTTTCAAGATCTTACGGTCACATTCTGCAGGTTTGGAAGACAACTCATAACACCAGGGCCATTGCTACAAGTGAGCAGCATTTGCTGACTCCTAGATCTACCCAAATTTCATAACTGGAACCAAGGATAAAAACATTTTCCCTAGCGACACCTCTAGTTAAAGGCGAATCTCTCCATTCACTAAGACAACAGTTGACATTTGGCAGCACCTCAACATAGAATCATTAATCTACCGGGACCCAGGTGTGGGCATCAGTGAAGGATAACGCTCCACACACTATGGCATGGTAGGAAGAGTTGTGGGCAGGAGGTAAAGAAACGCTGAACTAATCCTGACTTTCAGTCGCCGTGTACTATCTGGGACCATTTTGCCATCTAGACTGCCTCGGTCCCTTCTTCTTGAGACATTGGTGCGATCTCTACATCCTAGAAAATTCTCTAATTCCTCTTCCATTTTCTGCCATTATTTCCTACTCCAGCCTCCTAAACAAATATTTAGATTATATAAGCAGACAGGTACATCTGTAGCAAGCGATCAAAGACTGTGCACGGATAGAAATAGAAGGCTTTCATCTACATTCTCCTTAACAAACCATGGACCTGGAGAGGTCAGATGACACGCTCTAAGACAGTCCTCCTAGCCTGAATGGCTGCAGTAGAGAACAGGATGCACAAAACAAGGGACTTAGTAGGTGGACCTCAGAGAGAGGGTTCTGAGATGTTTCTACATGGTTTCTGAGAGTGAACAAGAATAATCCTGGGGTGACCATACATGAGTAACCATGTAGTTATTGTTCTATTGTTGAAGCCCCCAAATCCCATCAAATTCTCAAAGGAGTCTATTTTTGAGCAGATAATAGTCAGCTCCCAGCAAAATAAAATGTCTGGCGTATCAGAGGTAATCTATAAACGTTAGCTGGCTGGCTGCGTCAAATTCTCAATCAAGAACATGAGTAGCTATTTCGACTGAAGTAGAAGACAGAGGAACAGCACCACGCCTGGAAAATAACCCTCTTGACTTCAAGCTGCCGTAAAGCTCTACCTGTATAAGCATTCCACCTTCCTCGAGCTCCAGGTCCCGGCTGGATGGCACGATGCTGTGCTTCCAAGCAAAGTAATTTCAAAGATGCTTGCAATCACAATTCTATTCCCTTTAGGAAATCATTCATCCTTTTAATTTAACTTTCCCATCTGATTTAATTAAGAAAGGTTTAATGACAGCTAATAAATGATATATTAATTAAGTGATTTTTTTTGCTAAAGTAATACAAACTTTTAATTGCTTATAATTTTCATTAGTTCAGTCAAGTAAGACGCTCTTAGCTCAGTTAAACCTGATGTATATTACTTTACTGTTAGTTCAAGGACCCAGGAAAATCTCTAGTACATCTGGACCATTCAGAGGAAGGATCATTAAAAGTTGACTTTGGGGCCAGAACTCTATCAATTGGTATAGCGTTTGACTGACCTGCAAAGGCCTAATTTTAGCCCTTGAACCACCACAACCTCACCCTCCTCCTCTTCCTCCTCCTCCTCCTCCTCCTCCCTTTCTTCCTCCTCCCTTTCCTCTTCCTTCCCCCTTCCTCTTCCTCCTCTTCCTCCTCCTCCCCTCCTCCTCCACTCCTCCTTCCCTTCTCCTCCTCCCCTTCTTTCTCTCCTCCTCCTCTTCCTCTTCCTCCTCTTCTCCCTCCCCCTCCTCCTCCTCCTCCTCCTCTCCTCCTCCTCTTCCTCCTCCTCCTTCTCCTTCCTCCTCCTCCTCCTCCTCTCCTTCTTCCTCTTCCTCCTCCTCTTCTCTGCCTCCTTCCCTTCCTTCTCCTCTTCCTCCTCCTCCCCTTCCTCCTCCCCCACCATCATCACTACCAACTCCACCTCTATCATCACCACCACAACTAATCTTGGCTTTGAAAATAGTAAGGACATACTTTGGACCCAACAAATGTGACATGATCAGAAAGCAGTAGCATATAGATGTGATCAATAAACATATGAGGGGTCAATAAACTAAAAGAAGTAGCTAATATCTCTGGAGGAACAGAAACCCACTCTCTAGCCTGGATGATTTGGAGCAATGTAGAACAGGCTGGCCTTGAGCTCAGATCAGCTTGCATTTGCCCCTCAGTGCTAGGATCAAAAGTGTGTGTGCACAGCATCTGGCTCCAATCAGTCTCAGTAGTGGCTGCTGGGTCACCACTGTGGCACCGGGGCAGGCATGATGGTGTAAATGCACTCAGAAGGCCAAGGCAGTGGTTGCAAACTCAAGAGCTATAAAATGAGGCATGACGCCCATTCACATCACATTCACGGTTCATTTGTAACCTCGAGATGACTTAGAAGATGGGCAGTTTGGAGGGGGTTCATAGGTTAGTGTAAACACTCTTTTAAACAGAGGACTTGAGTATCCACAGAACCAGTCACCAAAAGATGCTGAAGGACACCTATAGTCGTGGGCTGTAGCTCCCTGCCAGGGTTTCAGCTGAACAAGTTAATGCTACAGTGATGCACGTATAGATATGATGAAGTGGGAGATTTTGTACACAGAGGTGACAGCTGTCCCAGCCCTGAAAGAAAACCAGGAGAGAGGAGGATTTTATACAAAAGTGCCACAATATGTTTATCATTGAAAAGCCCCAACTGTCTATAGATTGAAGCCTCATTCTGAAGCTAGTGGATTTACATTTGCTAGGCAACTTAAGTATCAGTGCCTGGAACCAGCACTTTCAGAATTAACTTGTGTTTGCGTGAGTTATTTCTTCATTGGTGTTGGTTTATTTCCGCTAAATGTGATATTTTATTGTCTCGAGATCACATTCCAATTCCCTAAAAGCTTTCGGTTTCCTTAAAGCCAGGATCTGTGTCCTCCTTTGTTAACGGTGGTGGTGGCATTGTCTTCGACACACCGCTCCGGTCTCTCGTCAGACTCAGAGTCTATCGTCAGTCCTTTGTTTCTCTTGGTTGAGTAAATTTCCTACCAAAATATGTTAATGACACATCGTTGGACTTATGAGAAGAGAAAATGCTGAAGCACCTAATCCAGAGCTGGGGCAAGGGTCTTCCCAAACCCTGACACTGTGAGAGGTAGTCTGGACCTTGATATCAGAGGTTGTACTGCAAAAAAAATGATCAGAAAGTTCGAGAAATCTGGCTAGGGACCAACTACCCATTTGCTTCCAGGAACCTTGTACAGATTTATTCTCATTCCTCTTTCACTCGTTTCTACATTCCTAGCTTATTTCTCTTTTTAAAATGTATTTTTGTCTACATGTGTGTCTGTGCACCATGTGCATGCAGTGTCATGGAGGTCAGAATAGGGTGTCAGATACCCTGAGACGTAGTGACGAATGGTTGTGAGCCTCCCTGTGAGTGCTGGGAATCTACCCTGGGTCCTCGTGGAATGCAGCCGTCTCATTTAACCACTGAGCTCTCACTCCAGCCCTGCCTCTTGATTTTTGATGCCATCTTGCTGATTCTGAGAATCACCAAGCAGGATGACCTGCCGAGTTAGACCCTGAGTACAAGGCCTTGGCTTGCAAACCAGTTCTTCTGTGTTAGCCCCTGTTGGTGGTGGGCTTGAACCCTTTCTGGGCCACATTGTAGCAGATTCCAAAGCTTGTGAAGGCAAACGTCACTGCAGACATAAACACAGGGGCCTGGCTTTTTAGAAGGATGATCCACAATACCCTCTTTTATGTCAAAGCTTCCAATCCTTAGAACTGACTTCCTTATATAATGAAGAGAAAGACTTAGAAAATGAACATTTCTGCACATTCCTCAGAGTAAACTGTAATTCATAGAAGAGCAATCAAACCCTTAATCTTAAATTAGTAACTCATTTTAAGTTTGAAAATAGAGCAGCAAAAATCCAGCAATTTTGAAATCACAGATCCTATGAGAAAAAAATTTTATGATTCAAGCTTATTATTTGAGATGATAGTTGTTGTAACAAAAAATACAATTTTAAAAGGTCAAATTGGATGGGAATTATACTCTAATTTAGAGTTTGTCTTATTCTTGTTCACACATAATGGTAAAAAATAAAGTCAGAATAAATGCGCTTTTCAGTAATGGCTTTCTTAACAGATATGTGTTACTTTTAAAATGGCCTCATAGGGAATCTCCTCCGTGATTATTTTAGACGAGTATAGAGATGAGCTAGTGATCTGGGGCAATCTGTAGCTTTTTATGTTGCAGTAGTGAGAACATCCCCACACATCTGTGGAGTCATAAAACCCTGCCCACACTTTGCCCCAAGTCACAAACGATGGTGAACAGGTGCCACCGGTTGCTCCCACATCATTTGGAAAATAAGGATTATTTCCTCACTCATTTGCTACACATTATCCAGTGTCCAGAACCAGATACATAAATGAGCTCTCTTTCTCAGGGGCAGCTGGGACTTAATGAAAAAATCTACCAGGGGCTCATTTGGTCAGCTATCCCTAACAGGGGATGGAAGGTTCCTGAAAACAAATCAAAATGGAACAGAACAAAACAAAAAAACCAAAGAGATCTGCTGTCTCCCAGCGCAGTTCTAGAAATGGCCCCACTATGTTTCTAGAGACGCTCATAGGACTTGAAGAAGGGGGTGGAGAAGAGCTACCAAGCTATTCAAAGAGTTTAGAGGAAATTTTTATTTAATAAAAATTTAAAACAGTTAAGAATATGTTGTTGTCTGATACATCTTATGAAGAAGTAAATCAAATGTTCTATAGAATAAGCAGACGGTCCCTGGGAAGGGACATACAATGGTGTCATGGAGCTCAAAGAATGAAGAAATCACGTAGACAGAGGAACCAGGAGAGGTTCCATGGTGATTTCCAACATGCTGTGATAGCTGTTCTTGGTTTTTCTTGTATTCAATTTGACTACATCTGTAATGAACTAAAATCCAAGAAGCTGTGTGCACCTAGGAGTGGTTTTTTTCCCCATCTTTATTAAATTGGGTATTTCTTATTTACATTTCAAATGTTATTCCCTTTCCCAGTTTCCATGCCAACATCCCCATACCCCTCCTCCTCCCCTTCTATATGGGTGTTCCCCTCCCAATCCTCCCACCATTACCTCCCTCTCCCCAAGAATCTCGTTCACTGGAGGTTCCAGCCTTGGCAGGACCAAGGGCTTCCCCTTACGAATGGTTTTTCTTAATTAAATCATTTAAAGTAGGAAGAACCACCTTTATATATTGATATATAATGTATTAATATATAATTTAATATATAATAAGTCCATATATGTATGTATTTATTAGCGTGGCCTATAGACTGTGTTCTAGCTAGTCCAACAATGGTTGTCTATCTATGAACAATCCCCGTAGATAGTTTTGCCTTCCATATTAGAATGGAATTTTCCATGCCATGGACACAGAAATTACCTCTCTGGGTCCCTTTGAGAGGGACCAGCTCTTTGTCTCATCAGTTTGCTTTGCTCTTGCTGGAAGGTCCTCTGTGATAGATAGCCTATGATGCAACAGCTTCCTTATGACAATCTTATCCTTCAAAACAAGACTATTTACTACATAGTCATGTACATTCTATCGCCCAAGAACTGTTCCCAGTTACAGAGTATGCAGTAGTCTGCACTTAGACACAGGAGATATGAAACTGGGGACAGTATCAGATTCTGTACATTTTATATTTCCTATATTTGCTTATGGTAAAGTTTATAAATTAATCAGTAAGAAAATAATAATGGCTGGTTAACATCAAAATAGATATAATTTAGTGAAATTTAGTTATGTAAATATGGCCTTTTTGCTTATTTCTGGAATCTTCTACTTAATACTTTTAAAGAACAGAAATCATGGACCAGGAAACCATAGGCAAGAAAAGACTTCTATACATAAAATTTGTCTTTCTACTTTAACCACAAACCCCATAAATGTATTTAATACCATTTCATATATAGGCAATTTTTCTAAACATAAAAATATAATTAGATGTAATGTTTGTATGAAAATTATATATAATGCACATCATGTTTATGTGAAACAATAATTTAAATATAGTAAACGCATTTATATTTTTATTATTCTTTCACCTTGAGGATGGGTTCCACTTCCTCAGCTCTTCATCCTTACTTACACTTCTCAGGTCTCAAATGTACAGATACAACATAGGCAATCAGTAGCTGACTGGAACAGCAGTAAAATGAAAGATGTAGCCCACAGCTGAGTAAGAGTGGGAACTCATAACCACAATGTTTCTGCTGGAGAAATCTAGTAGATCACTTTGGAGATGTCGAAAGAAAGAAAGAAAGAAAGAAAGAAAGGAAAGAAAGAAAGAAAGGAAGGAAAAGAAAGAAAGAAAGAAAGAAAGAAAGAAAGAAAGGAAGAAAGAAAGAAAGGGATGAATGGGGAATAGGAGGAGGGGGAGTCTGAATTTTTGGTCCCCTGGGTATTTTGAGACATTCAAGTAGGCAGTGAACCAATCAACTTGACAAGTGATAGATGGGTGGGTGGGTAGATGGGTGTGTGGTGGGTGGGTGGATGGGTGAGTGGATGGGGGTGGATGGGTGGGTGGATGGGGTGGGTGGGTGTATAGGTGGGTGGGTGGATGAATGGAGGATGGGTGGGGATGGGTGAGTGGATGGATGGGTGGGTGGATGGATGGATGGGTGGATGGGTGGATGGGAGGTGGATGGATGGGTGGGTGGATGGATGGATGGGTGGGTGGATGGATGGGTGGATGGATGGATGGATGGATGGATGGATGGATGGATGGGTGGGTGGATGGATGGATGGATGGATGGATGGATGGATGGATGGATGGATGGATGGGTGGATGGATGGATGGATGGGTGGATGGATGGGTGGATGGATGGATGGGTGGGTGGATGGGTGGATGGATGGGTGGGTGGATGGGTGGATGGGTAGATGGGTGGGTGGGTAGATGGGTGGGTGGGTAGATGGGTGGGTGAATGGATGGGTGGGTAGATGGGTGGGTGGATGGGTAGGAATGAGAGGGTGGGTGGATGGTGGGTGGGTAGATGGGTGGGTGGATGGATGGGTGGATGGGTGGGTAGATGGATGGGTGGATGGGTGGGTGGATGGGTGGGTGGATGGATGGGTGGGCGGGTGGGGTGGATGGATGGGTGAGTGGAAGGATGGGGTGGCTGGGTGGGTGGATGGGTGGGAGGGTGGGTGGGTGGATGGTGCTGTGTGTCTGTGTTGGCATGGGTCCTGTGTGAAGGTGATGACTAGATTAGTGTGCTACACTGACGAACACAAAGGCGCTTACTCCATTTCCCAGGAATTCTCAGGCAATGGAATTATGGCCCCTCTGAAAACACTTCCTTTGGATCAATACAGGTTTCCCCAGAAATCATTTTGAATCAATTGCCTTTGGAAAAACAGAAGGTTCTACCAGAAAAGGGACTGAAGGATGAAGGGTTAGTCACAGATTAAGTAGACAGTGCATCCAAGACTCTGTACTCAGGTGCACAGTCAATGAGGCCGGAAAAAACCCGACACAAGGAGATTAGGGAAAATATCATAATTTGTTTTCTATTGACATAATAAAGACCAAAACCAAAATAATTTGTGGAGAAGGTAGTGCAAACTCATAGTCACAGTCCATGAAGAGAGAAGCCAAGGAGGAGCTAAAACCCTGGAGGTAGGAACCGTGGAGACCAGGGAGGGGTGCTGCTTACAACTTGTTCTTCATGGCTTGCTCACCTTACTTTCTTGGACCAACAGGACCACCTGCCCAGGGGTGGCACCACTCATAGTGGGCTGGGCCCTCCCAAATCCATCATTAATCCAGAAAATGCCCCATAGGCTTGCCCAAAAGACAATCTACTGAAGGCATTGTATCAATTGAGGTTTCCTTTTTTCCAGATGACCCTAACATGTGTCAAGTTGACAGAAAAACTAACCAGTGGAGTAGAGAACTTGTTGCAGGCCACCAAGTGACGCATCCAAGATTCTAACAGAGAATGGCATCAAGTTTCTGACACGACTTCACAAAAGGCACCAGGCGTTGCGCTGTTTCTGATGCCACATTACTGTGAACATAGAGGAAATCACTGGCTTCAGGGGGTCTGCACACCCAAGAGTCCCAGATCAGATCGTTTGAGATGTTAAAAGTATTTAGGATCATTTTCAGTATCTTCCTAATGACTAAGAAACACCAGGAAATGGATAATGGAGCTATCCAAAGTCCCAAGTCAGCAAGAAACTCTCAGAAGGGCTGTTTTGCTTTGCCCGTATTTTCCAAAGCTCACTAGAACCAGGACAGCTCTTTCTAAGTCAACATAAGGTAGAGCGGATGTGCAGGTATGGGATGATCTTAGGAAAAGTCTGATAAATGCCTTATAAATGTTATTTTCATAATTTAGTTGCTACTACTACCCCACAATGTCAAACATATGCACCAATAGGTTGTGGACTTGTACTATAGTTAATAGAAGTTGTATTTTGCCTCCCATGAAAATGCTCAACTCCACGAAGCTACCACGGTCATCCTTTCTTTGACCTCAAGACTACTCCAGGCCTTCGGACTAGAGAGGTCCAACCTAGATAGGAAGTGACGTTTTGCAAACCATTCACAAGACTCTTCACAGCTCATTTATGTAATTGAACAATATGGAATGATTGTTAGATATTCAGAAATGTTTGGGCATAGACATATTTTTCTTTCATAAAGAATAGCAATCAAATAGGCATTAATACAGTAAGAAAATAACTGGCTGGGAGCATACCTCTGTGTTGTCTTGTTTTTACCAAGGTCAAGGTCATAGAATTATGGTCTTATTTCATGTTGCTTTTCTCAGATGCTTCTTGAAGAACCTTCTAAACACGAGGCATCTGAGGATTTTTCGATGATCTAGAGATGCCTTGATTCTTTGTGGCTATGTTTTTTTTTTTAATCTAGGAATCTTTTTGCTATACAAAGGAGTAATTCAAACATCTAAATGTCACACTCTCCACTGAAATATGTGCATGTATTTATGTGCACATAGATGTGACTAAAAGCGGAATGAACAACAAATGGAAAATACCGTCCTGGATTCTGGTTTTATGGAGATAAAAAGAGATGGCATTTTGTACATAGAAGAGGAGATGACTGGAAAGAAGGAAAGCAGGGCACAGTTGCATATCACGGTTGGAGGAAATGGTCTACAGGGATGAGAGGAGAAGCACTGAGGGATCATGGGAGTAGAGATGGTGACTGCTGACGCAATGCTTGCCTGGAGAGCCTGAGGCCATGGATGTGGGTCCAAAGCAAAAACACCATGAGCCATTGTTATGGAAAATTGTAACAATTATTGAAAACCTTTTCTTCCCACAAAAATGTAATACTTCTGCTCATATAAATACTCAAATATTTACCTCATGGCATTTATATATGTCATTTATATATAATCATATATATGATTACTTCTTTAATTTGGCTTTTTGAAAATGACATATTTTTTAAATAGTTTCTCATAAGAGATTAGGAAAAAAAAGTACAGAAAATTACGCTTTACTTGGATTCTCCTGGTAACATAAAAACCTAGAACACAAAATCAAAACCAGAAAGTCGATGTTCTTACATCATCTCAGGGACTAACCAGCTATCTAACTAGCTTAGGGGTGGACCCCATTCAGATTTGACTGTTTCACCTGCACTTCCTTCTCCTTATTCTTTTCTTCCTTTTCCTCTTCTCCTCCCTTTCCTTTTTTCTCTTCCTCCTCCTTTTTCCTCCTCCTCCATCATCTGTAGTTTTGTGAGGTTTATCCCCGTACTTGTGTAATGTTGAACAATTGTATCATTGTAAAGAAACGCTCTTTACGATGTTGCTCTTTGGTAATCCTATTGTCCCTAGCTCTGGCACTAGGTGTCTACTGATGTGCCTTCCATGACTCACTAGATCATACAGTATATATGGTCTTTGAAGACTGGCTTCCATTCCCAACCTCTTTTCGTGTGTTTTTGTGTTTAATGTACAAGTGTGTATGTGCATATTTGCATGAATGTAGACACATGTGTTGTGTGGATACACATACATGCGTGTGCCCATATGTGGAAGTTTGAGGTTGATACTAGAATCTTCTTCAATCATTCTTCTACCTTATTTTGAGGCAGGGTCATTCACTAAAGCCCCAAACTCATTGGCATGGCTTGTCTGACTAGCCTAGCCTCCTCCAGGGACCTTCACTGTCTCCTTCCAAGGCTGGAAGTCCAGGAGCGTTGCCATGCCTATTTGGCATTTATGAGGATTCTTGGGATCCAAACTCAGGTCTTCTTACTTGCACAGCTGATGCCTGAGCCATCTCCTCAGCCCCAAGGCTGACTTCTTTCCCTTAGCACTAAGCCTTCACATTGCCTTCCAAGGTTGCAATCAAGCAAAATTTCAAAAAAAACTACCCTAACTTCCTTATCTTAAAAGGGGGGAACAAAATATTCATAGCAGGGTATATGGAGGCAAAGTTTGGAGCAGAGACTGAAGGAATAGTCATTCAGAGCCTGCCCCACAAGTGCGATATCTATATCTATATCTATATCTATATCTATATCTATATATATCTGCCAAAACTAAATAAGATTAATGAAGCTAAGAAGTGCATATTGACAGGAACTGGATATAGATGTCTCCTGAGAAACACAGCCAGAGCATGTCAAATGCAGAAGCAAATGCTAGCAGCAAACCATTGAACTGAGAACGGAGCAGCCCCCACCCCCACCCCCCGTTGGAGGAATTAGAGAAAGGATTGAAACAGCTTGAAAGGACTTGCAACCCCATGAGAACAACAATGCCAAGCAACCAGAGCTCCCAGGGACTAAACCACTACCCAAAGACTATACATGGACTGACCCTGGGCTCCAACTGCATATGTAACAGAGAATAACCTTGTTGGGGCACCAGTGGAAGGGGAAGCCCTTGATCCTGCCAAGGTTGGACCCCCAGTGTAAGGGAATGTCTGAGGGGGGAGGGGAAAGGTGAATGGGGAGGGGAACACTCTTATAGAAGAAGGGGAGGGGAATGGGGTAGGGGGCTTATGTCGGGGAAACCGGGAAAGGGAATAACATTTAAAATGAAAATAAAAAAAATAATCAATAAAAGGAAAAAAGAACTATTTGCTGTGTTCCATGTGCACTCTTCAAGGGGAACAGAGGTTTTCAGAATAGTATTAGGGGGATAGGTTGGGGGGTACAGAAACATGGCATGAAATGTTTTGGTTTTTAGTTTTTGAAAATAATTAAGAAGCAATGGCTTTGTTGAACTGAAGCATTTTATGGCTAGCCTACACACACTGTAACATCAGGACCATGGAGACGATGGCCATTTGTTCCATCAAATAGCTGTAGCTACTTTTAAGAGCAGAGTTCTACTTTGTAAATATAATCTACGATAAGAATCAGTTTTCCAGAACCCCAAAGCTGAGCAAATGCCAGTAACTACATTTCTGTATCTGTGACTATAAACAGTATCTACACAGGGCAGCAGATTTTCCACGGCCATTTCCATCACTGATTAAGTGGGGGCACTTGCAAAAGTCCTGTTAAAATATGGCTTTTACTCAAAGCCTAGAACTTCCTATTTTAAAAGGTGAAGCTAAATTTAAAAAAAAAAGTCTCAATTCCCCATACAAAGAAAGTGTCTGTGGTTTACACATGTTCAGAGGCTAAAAATTATTAAAATAAGAGAACAATTATCTGGGGGTAGAGGCTGGTTAACTGGGCAGCAAGAATGGGGATCTCCCTGGGTAGGGAGTGAGGTAGTTATAGCCGGAGGCCATGCTGTAGGGATTGCAACTGTCTTGGGATTTTACTGCTGTGAACAGACACTGTGACCAAGGCAACTCTTATAAAGGACAACATTTAACTGGGGCTGGCTTAGAGGTTCAGAGGTTCAGTCCATTATCATCAAGGCAGGAGCATGGCAGCATCTGGGCAGGCATGGTGCAGGAGTAGCTGAGAGTTCTACATCTTCATCTGAAGGCTGCTAGCAGAATAGTGGCTTCCAAGAAGCTAGGATGAGGGTCTTAAAGTCCACACCCACAGTGCCATGCCTCCTCCATAAAGGCCACACCCACTCACACAGGGCCACACCTTCTATTAGTGCCACTCCCTGGGTCGAGCGTATACAAACCATCGTACCAACCATTTGAGGTGTAAACAACTGGCCACTGATCAGGACTGCAAGCCACAGTAGGTAGTTGGCCTGGCAGCCTAGCACACAGGGCAGTATGCGGCGGGAAGCAATGAAGTTAGCTATGCTCCGGATATGGTTGCAGCCTTGTGGGAATGAAGCTTTGCCTTGGATTTGGACCCTCATCTCTATTATGGAGATGCCGGAGCTGATGGGACCTCTCACTGGTAGAGCATCATGGGAAGTCCTTAGGTGACTGCACACACTGCCTTTGGAAAGAACGTTGGCTTTGGGAGTGAGCTGTATAAACGTCTGAGTCTGACTTTTGAGTCTCCCCATGCTTCCCCACTCAGTGATGGATTTGTTCCCAGTATGCGTCCGCCAAGGTGTGATGCCGACTGCCGTGAGCCCCTCACCTGAACCGATGGACTCTCTGATCGTAGACTCAATCCTGAGATGTAAATGCTTTTATTTAGCCAACTCAGGTGCTCTGTCATAAACAATGCGGTATTAACCATCTTGGGTCATTTTTCCTGTTGCTGTCAGGAACAAAAGCAACTTAAGGGTAAAGGGTTTATCTTAGCTCACACTCCAAGGTTACAAGGTTACTCCGTCATTGTGGGGGACATTATGGCAGCTGGCTTTGAGGAGATCTCCGAATGTAGTCTAGTGCTCGGATCACGCTCTCCACTTACATAGCCCAGATATTGCCCACAATTAATATGTAATCAAGATAACCCCCATGGGTCTTCTCCGAGACCCATTTCCCAAGTAATCCTAGATTTTGTCCAGTTAGTGATTGTCACTAAACATCATACTGGCCACTAAAGGTGTGGCCAGTGGGAAATATGAGAGCAGATTGTGAGGCAGGGGTGGCACTTGGGGGCATCTGTCACTGGAAGACAAGGTAAAGCACAGAAATAAAGAAGAAAAGCAGAAGGGCCCTGGCACTGATGGGTGGTCCGGTCACTGAGATGTCTTCAGCATGTGATTTCACTCACTCCCCCAACAACCAAGCAAAGCAGGGATTATCCCACCATGTAGGAGAGAACACTGAAGTTCAAAGATGCCATCTAGCTTTATCCAAATCACAATGGTCACATCCAGAGCAGTCAGAACTTGAACCCAGGACAGTTTGACTCCAAAGATGCTGGCATTGTATTCACATGGTCGCTCTGAACATTACAATTTATTTAGTGCCAAATCTTTTAGAGCCCAGCCCCCTAGTACATTTCTCCTCTGTTCTCTTCTGGTGGATAGAGTGGGAAATGGTCACACTTATCTAGGAATGCTACTTCAGAGAAAGCAAGAAGGAAGCAGGTGCTGGGTGAACAAGCCAGACCACAGCTCCACAGCCTTAGCTGGACCCACTGAGGATGGAGTTGAGCCGGTAAACAAAAGAATGGAGCAGAACCAGGGGTGTTTGATGAAACCAGGTTAACCAGTGGGAAGGCTAAGACTGTTAACTTGACTGGGACTAGAACCACATAGGAGACAGATCTGTGGGTGTCATCTGTGAGGGAGCTTCTAGATTAGGGTGACTAGGGAGGAAAAACCATCCTAAATGTTTGTGGACACCACCTTTCCATGGACTGAGGTCCTAGATTGAGGGTCTAGATTGAATAAGTAGAGGATGAAACGTACCAGCATATTCTCTCTCTCTCTCTCTCTCTCTCTCTCTCCTCTCTCTCCCTCCTCCTCTCCCTCCTCTCCCTCTCCTCTCCCTTCTCTCCTGTCCCTCTCCCTCTCCCTCTTCCCTCCTCTCTTTCTATACCCCTCTCTCCCTCTTCCTCTCCCCCTCCCCTCCCTCTCTTCCTCTCCCTCCCTTTACCTTTCCCCTTCCCTCTCCCCTCCCCTCTTCCTCCTTTTTCTGATCTCTCATGCTCTTGCCTCCATGCCTTCCCTGCTCTAGTGATCTGTATCCCTAGAATTGTGAGCTGAAGTAAAGCATTCTTCTTTTAAACCAATTCCTGTCAGGTAAGTCCACAAACAAGTAGCTAACACATTCCCTGCAATGATCATAGCATCCCAACACACATAGAACTGTGAGCTCTGACAGAGACCAGCCTGAGGCCCTATGGACTGGGAAGAGGACAGTGAGCATAGATGGTCTTTGTACCAACAGCCTTCTCTTGATTTCACATACTGTCCAAGACAAACAAAAGCAGAGTAACTATTTCCATCTTAACGTGGTTCTAACAAACATGTTTGGCATAATTACAGAACACACATATTTTCACAGAAAGGTTAGTTGGCCATATACCCTTTTCCAGTTTGATAATAGTTGAAAGGTTGAGCTTTATTCCGGGTGACAAGTTATTCAAATTAGGACTGAAGTCAATTTGGTTTCAGAGCACCACCTGGTGGATTAATTACCAACAACCATCCAGAAATAAAGTGAATCTAGAGATTTCATGGACATTAAAAGGATAATAAAGGAATACTGCCAACAACTTAATAGTCACAAATTAAAAATACAAGTGTGTGTGCATGCACACCGCTGAACACACATGCTATTTCTTCACAGTTTTCATATTTGTTAGCTGCCCACGTGTTTCAGATAAGTCCCGGAAATAGTTGTTCACTGTGAAGCAATTCCCAGGATTCAGCTTTCCACACACTCCGAAGGAGTTCTAATGCCAGCAGTGGGTGTGGCTTTTACCTGAATTTGCTTTGGCCTTTCAGACGTCATCAGTCTGTGACTCCTCCTAGGAGATTGGGTGTAATGCGAGTCTAAATCTCACTTTTACTCTTTGCTCTGCAGTAAGTGGCTCCTGGACTAAACAAAGTTGTTTTGGAGACAATCAGTTCACAATAACCCCACGGTTCTTTAAGAATATTTTACTTATTTGAATTACTACCAAGAAATGCCTCAGGTGTCGGACATTGGTCATTTCTCCCGATCTTCCTGTTGCCTGGGCTCGGAAGCCATGTTTTCTCTGCTGTCTGTCTAAACTGCTTACAGAAACCCAAAGTGAGCCAATTTAAGTCTGGACTGAGCTGCCCAGACTTCTTTTCCTCGTGGGAATATAGAATAAGGTCAGAGAAAAACCTCTGACAGATAGACATGGATTCAGAAAGTAAAGATCTTATAGGGCGTGGTATCATTTGTGGACAACACTGACCTCACCGGAAGTTGTTCTTCCAAAAAAAACACGGGGAGGAAAGTTTTCCCGGCAAAACAAGGCTAAGGGTCCTTGCAACCAAGACACTTTTCCCCATAGTTCCTAGTTCTCATATTTCTGAGTTCCCACTGTAACTAAGAGGGCTTAGAAGAGACCAGTTCCCAAGTGCTTTAAAATACAGTGAGGTAATAGAAAAATCTGAGGCACAGAGAGGCCATATTACAGAGCGGTTGCGCTGGAAGGATGGCTCTTGAGAAGAGCCGCTGTCCCGGAAAGTGCCAGAGTCAGTCATGATGCAGATAGATGCGGACTGAGGGCCAGAGAGCGTTTACTTTAGGTCCGGGGAAGATCGGGTGGGGGAGGGGATAAGAAGTTTTAGCTTTGGTTAATTCAGATATTTCCCACAGGCTGGACACTATTGGGGCGGTCTCTGGACATCCAGTACCAGACTTGGGGATCATGGAGGCAGGTGCCCAGTGTGGTGAGTGTGAGAGTCTGGTCACAGAGATAACTGTGTCTGCAGATGTGTGCCGATTGATCTGCATGTGTAAAGCTTGCCCCTGGCTGTCCGGGTCCTTCTGAAGGATGGGAAAGGCTGAGGCAGGAGGCTGAGGCAGGATGACCTAAAACTATTGTTGAGTTGTCTGGAACTAGGTGTACCAAGCACATGTATGTAGGTCAGATGTTAATGTCAAGGCTGCAGCATTTAGAAACGGGTTGCGTCACTCAGAACCAAGCATGCTTCAGGAACTTGTTCAAAGCTGCAGAGCCAATAAAAAGTGATTCCAAGCACTGAACTAGGTCTCCCTCTAACCCACCTCACTCCTTCCGCCCTGTCTCCACGGCTTCAGTCTCTCCGTAGCAAAACATGGGCCATGAGACCCCGACTCCAAAACCTCAATCCCCACAAAGTATTGTGGGACAGGAAATGCCAGCGCGTCAGTAACGCTGCTTGACCAATCACACAGACACTTCTGCCCATGTCAACGATGGCTGATATTTCACTCATTTGTCACATGGAATTGGTGTATTAAATCATAGCCTGGTTATTCTTGCCAAAGGCGCTTGAGAGGGGCAGGTTCCTCTTTCTTAGATGCCATTAAGCCTGCCACTCTAAGATCCACAGGCTTTACTGATAGATGAGACTCCAACTCATGGTGCTGACGAGCTTGGCTCTCCACACACTCAGCAGATTTAGGCGTATTCAGCTCCTTACCTACAGTTCTCCCTCTCCCAGCGTGTGGGGATGCAGTAACTCTATCCAGTGCGTACTCACTAAGTGGGTCATACATTTTTGTGGTTTGTCTTTCTTCTTGGATTACAGATTCCCTGCAGGCAAAAGTAGTCTCTGTTTCTTATTTCCTTTCTCCGAGCCTTCATTCTCCTTATAAAAAAGTTCATGATGTAAAAAGGAGGCATACGCATACATGAGCTCTCTGAATACTGTTGTATCCAAACGAGGGGTGGGGGAGTGGAATAAAAATAAACTGAGCTACTTTTATGCTGCTCGTTGAATAGTCTTAAAGTGTCTCTAGTCTCGTCTCGTCTCACAGTCTAGTCAAGTCGTGTACTCATTCAGAGATTATATATATGTAATATATATATGTATATATATATATATCATGAAGTAAGTTGTGGTGAGAACATGAACCATATGTAAAACGAATAGAGATGTGGAAGATGTATTAGCTATAGCATGCATGTACATTATGAAATCTAAAAACGAATCGTCCCCTGAAGAACTCACGTGTGCGCATGCGCACAATGCTCCTGGCGCCTGACAGATGAGCTGTCTGATCTGACAGCGCTCCAAGAACAGAGTGAGTGGCAGAATAAGAGAAGGATCCAGAAATAGATGCAAGCGTATGGATTTATACACCAGTTTTAGTATCTTTATCTGCACTCTATGTCCCATCATTCACTTACTCACTTATTAACTATGCATTGCTGGGCACCGTTCTAAGGTATCGGAAATAGAACAGTGATAAAGTTTTCTCTTATTTCATCTAATCTACAGCACTCCAGTGAAGGATGTACTATTATAAGTACATGTTTAAATATAAGTACCTGTATCAATTTCCATATTCATACAAAAGAAGTAACTCAATTTCTTCACATATACATTTGCTAGTGAGTGGTAATAGTGGACCTCAGACTGTAGAATGTTCTGGGTGGTCCACGTAAATCAGTAATTAAGGAATCACGCCACAGGCTTGCCCCAGGTCAATCTGGTAAAGGTGATTTCTCCATTGAGGTCTCCTCTTCCCAGAGGGCAATAGCTTGTGTCAAGTTGATATGGAACTAGCCAGCATACCTATATGCATAAAATAAAAATAAAGGTTGACAGGTATTTTTTTCCTACAGGAAACGGGTGCCTCAGGAAGCTGAATGTTCCTTGGTATTTCTCTTGAACCCTCTCTGCAAAATCTTAAATCACAAAGTAAAAGATAGTTTCACTGTGCTCCCACACTCGACCTGGCAATTCATTCTAATTTCTTTGATCAAGTCACACTCTTATGTCATAAATAATGCTAGTCATAAAAATAGTTGAGAGGTTTGGTTTATGAAATAAATGAATTTCAATAGTACCAATATTTTCGAAGCATTTTTATCTTCACTTAGACATAGAGACCCACCATGGTCATCTTAAGTGAGGATCTGAAGCTACAGTGTGGTTCTCTCCCTCGATAAAAAGGACATACATGGTGAGAACATATGGTGTCTTCTCAAGGTGAACTATTGCTGGATGCTGATTTAAAAAAAATAAAATCACAGCAACAACAATAGCAAGAGCAACAACCACAACAAAAACCCATAATGAATCACGTCAGTGTTTGGGCTCCCTGACTACTGAGGCTCACACGGGCCTCTCAGAAGCATAGACTCTTTGGTCTGTGACAGTTGGCTCAAGGTGGCTGACAGATGGTCCCTAACATAGCTGTCAGCCCAGATCTCTGCTTCTGCCACATATTGAAATCCACCTCAAGCTACCATGCTCACGTAGCACCTTTCCACCCTAAAGCTGCATTAACTATGCTCCCAGTGGCAATCTGTGGGCTGAGCCCATCCCGGGCTTTTGCCAGCTTGCTAGAGTCCGGGTTCTGAGATGCACTCCGTGGGAACAGTAGCAAGAGAGGTTCCCAGGGTTGAGGTGGGTCCCAGCATCTCCCGCTCTTCACCCCTCCACCTTAGGCAGCCCAGCTCAGTGACTGAGCATGCTGGTGCCACCATTAGACAAACCAAAGCTCTAACCATCACTGGCATCATGTAACTCACCACCCTCCTTTAGTTCATTGCAAAACCAGAAATGGTAATGGCTGTCCCGGTGGTTATGTGTAGTTGGTGAGTACAAGCAGTGGGACTGTTTTTGAGTCTGAATGCAGAAAGCCATAGATCAAGTTAACCATGACTGTCACAGTCATGACGACAGTGATGAACAGTGACAGTGTGCTTGTGCTGAGCCACAGGACCACCCCCACTGGGTCAGCGTCCCCATAAAGTGGTACTGAGTATCTCTGATTCTGTGGCTTAAGGCAGCTGCATGTTTTCCCTGAGGCCTTAAACTTTACCCTCTCTCTTTCCCATAACAAGTGTGTAACTTAAACTCCCTGGCACCAGCTAATCACTGTTATCCATGAATCTGAGGATCCCCAAGGTCCCTCCATTTGAGCTGCATACATCTGAGCCTTCCATCTTCGAAACCTTATTCTCCGTAACCACAGGCTATTCTACACATGCCTGCTTTGCACGAGGCAAATCCACAGCTAACTGACCACCAACCAGGCAGCAACGTGAAGAAAGGCTTCAAACTACTTAGAAAATGACTGCTAGACTTGAACACTCACGGAACCTGAACTTTCTCAAGTCTTAGACTCTGAAGTTATCTCAAGTTAATTCAAGCTCTCAACTAGAAAATTCTAAAGCTCCACTAAATGGCCTTTTTTCTCATCAATTTTTATCTACTCTCCATTTCTATTGAGCAGATGAAAAAGTAAATTAATTCGTTTTTCTTCTTTTGCCAAGTTTCGCAGTATTCGAGAAAAAGTAAAAGCATTTTATTGATTCAATAGTGAATCTGAAAGGCTTTCAGATCTGTCCTCTGGGCCATGGGTGCTCTAAAAGTATAGATTATTTTTTAAGTAAAATGAAGGGCTGAAAATAAATGAAGAAAGGAATGTTGGGACTGTGAACGTGTTTGAGTGTCTTCCTTAAAGTACCTGTGTGATGATTTTATGTATGACTTAGAATAAAAAGAATTTAAGGTAGAATTTTAATCAATTGATTTTTTTAATAAAAGAAGAATAGTTGTGTAACTGAATTGCCCTGGATACAGTACCTTAGTGATAAAGCTACCTGTAGGTTCATAGAAGAGAGTCATAAGGTGGCAGTGGACTTCGCATAGGAAGGAGTTTGCTGTGTTCACAAAAGACAGAGAGGGTTCTACACACACAGAGCAAGCTGTAGGAAATAGAAATGTCTATGATGTCTGAGACATTATGGGATGACAAATTAACTGAATACCCCTTTCCCTCCCTCCCCCCTCCCTCCCTCCTCTCTACTCCTTCTCTCCGCCTTTGCTCTCCCCACCCCCACCTACACAACTTCACCTACAGGCAACTTCAAAGTACCTTCCATTAAAGAGGGAGTACTTTTCCACAGCCATAGATCCTAGGTTTCAGGTTTACCATGAACTGTTCCTTGGCTGTTAGAATGCCAGCAGATACAACTTGACAGTGTCTTCAAATGCACGGGTCTATCCTGGTGTTCCTTCATGCCTATTAGTGACTGATCTCAAGAGCCAAGGAGAGGCATGCACAACAGCACATCGCCAAGACAGCCTGCACCTAAGCAAAGTCACCCTGCAGAGTCTCTCTCAGCCTGTACTCACCTACCCAACATCTATGTGGGCCAAACAGGTAAGCAACCCCAAGAGAGAGTTGTGAGAAGCCAGAGTTTGCAGGGTATATCTAGAAAGAAAGCTTGCAGCTAAATGAAAGGCCCACATGACCCCTCACATTCTGAAGACAGTCAGAGCCATAGAGCCTTGTGACCAGGGATGCCACCCACAGGACATTTTAGGAGCTAGTACCTACCTTTCTTCTTCTTGCTCCCATAACCAAAGGACCTCTATAAGAAGCAGACTGCCAGCCTTGAAAAGTAACCATGGTAGAGGTAAGATACTGCTCTTCTGGGTGTGGAGGGGTTTTCTGACTAGCAGAAGGCTCCCAGAAGAACTTGCAATGTAGTCAACAAGCTGTCCTCATGAGGAAGAGACCAATTTCTTGTTCCAGGACTAAATGTTTACTCTGGGCCCAGTGGGAGCTCTGGATGGAGAAGCAAAGCTTCCTGGGGGGGCTTGGCAGTTGCTCCCAAATGTGTGGTATTGTAAATACTGTAAAACCAGTTCTGATCTAGAATGTTCTTAAGCCAGGTGTTTTACTGGTACAATCCAATAGCAAAAGAGATGATTGGGACTCCATAGCTTCTTTGTTCCCTACAGTGCTCAGAACTTGTGGAGGGAGAACACAGACTCAGCTTCCAGTCTGGTGGAGAAACATGTATCTCAATAGAAAGGTGGGGGTGCCTAATAGGCCAGAGATAGTCAGCCTTTAGAGGGACCATGGAGAAGGTGAAAGTCAGCTCTGTCAAGGGAAAGTGTCCACATAGCATCAGAAGAGGTCAAATCAGGTTTGCTCTTAAAGAGACCATCAACCCTCCTGTACCTCATCTTTGCCTCTCTAGACTAGAATGGGAATTGGAATCTTAAGACAGATTTCAACACCTCTCCACCCAAGCAGCCATTGGGTTCTAGCTTGAGATTTTACCGGCACACAGGGAGAACTCAAATTTAAGGACTGAAGCATTAGAATAAAGAGAATTAAATTTTACCAACTGAAAATGATTGAATAATTATGGGATTGGGCAAATATCATGTTAAGGGAATTTCCAACCAAGTAAGTTAATAAAATAAATAAAACCGTTTCATAATTATATTTCTATGTCTTGAGACTCTTCATCAAACAGAGGAACCTATTAGTCCTTAATGCAGAGACACCAAGTGAAGTACATGAGTTCATCGCCAGTATTTTTTCTAGTTTCTCCCTTGATTTCTTCTTTGAACCGTTGATTGTTGAAGAATAAACTGTTCAGGTTGGGTATATGGAGCTCAGGAAAACTACAGGAAGGAAGAGACACATTTGGGAGTAACAAGCTTGAGCTAATGCTAATGACAGTTAAAATGATGAGAGTTGATGAAGCCATGGATGGAGAGCTACACAGACAGAGAGGAGTCCTAGAACCCTCCACGTGGGGACATGAAGCAGCCATGCTGTCACAAGTGATAGAGAGAAGAAGACCTTGAGACAAGAGGACAACAGGGCAATGTAACTTTGAACAGAGGAGAACGCTTCATGCAGCAGAGAAAGCGCGACTGCAATGACTTTGGGAGATGGGGTCTTTATAGTGATCAAACAGCTCCACTGGAAATGACTGCAGGGACAGGGGCAACTGTAGAAGTATCCAGGCTTCAGGGGGATCTACCAAAAGGCAAGATCCATCGGAACAGAGGCTGAGACCAGATGGGAACACACGAGAGTGTGCTATGACAGGCCATTAAGTTCCAAAGTGCAAGATGGGCAGGAGCTTAGGAAATTGAAATAGGAAACTGGGTCAGATGAGAGGAAATACAGAAGAACAGAAATGCAAACAGTATGGAAGGTCTGGGGTGGGTGGGTGTGGCCTGCAGGTGGGTTGCGAAGAATGATAAAAATTCTGAGGAACCTCTGGGAGGGGGTGGGTGTCGAGGTCAGGCTGAGCAGCATGAGACCACTGGATATTAATTCTCTCATGCGGACCTCAGAGCATGGCACGTACATCAAAAGATAGGGTGTGATTGCCTTCTCTATCTGCCCTTAGGAAGCACCAGCAGTGAAGGCACCACAAGGAGGAAGAACTGGAAAGTTCACTTACCCCAGCTCTGCTCCAACTGTATGGCAAAGAATAAGCACTGACTGCCTCAAGTAGGGCAGACATTGACGGTGCTATCCATTAGCAAGGGTCTGCATCCCTTTTGGTCTTGCTGTGAAGTACAAGGTTGCGAAATTCCAAGCATGCTTTGGAACTGAACTTGGGCTCTAGACTACATTTGAATATTGATACTCGAATGAATCTAGAATTAAAACACACAAATGGTCCATAGGAAAAGAAGACCTCTTTGAAAGATACTTTCTTACCTTCAGCATTGAGTGGAGTCAACAGTGCAGAAAATAGAGTTGAATCTGCTGAATGCTACGATGTGATTTTGGTGAGTATACAGTTGTTATTCTGATATAATCTTCTTACATAGTGCTGCTTTTAAATGTAATACTGTATTACCTAAATGACTATGAGTTGATGACTAGTTGATAAAATTATCTACAGTATACCAAGTAATGTGCCTGTTTAAAATGACTCACATATACGTACATGTGCCTATAAAATATTATTAAGTAAACTAATAGAACATGAAAGTGGATGGAAGAAGGAATAAATAGAAAGGTTATAGATGATAGATAGATCGATAGATAGATACGATAGAGATAGATAGATGGTAAATAAATAGTAGATAGATGATAGATAGATAGATAGATAGATAGATAGATAGATAGATAGCATATAGATACTAGGTAGATGATAAGAGTTCTGAGAACAGAATCTGATTCTGTTCAAGGGCAGCTAAGATAGATACATAAATACATAGATACATAGATATCTAGATGATATTTATATAGTTACAAATATGATAGATAGATGGATAGGTGGTACATACATAGATAATTACTTGATAGACATAGATGGATAGATGATGCTTCTGGAGTTACTTCTGGAGGGTTAAATTCTGCATGTCCCACTTTAAAGTTTCTTCACCCTTTCTTTTTCACAGTATTCAACTGTAACTCAGGAGGATCAGAGACAAAGAAGGTTCTTATTTTTCATGATTAGTGAATAATCTAGATGTATTGAGTACATGGAGACCAAAACTCAACCTTGGATTTTGTTCCTCAGGAGCCAGCTGTCTTGGTTATGATATTTTTCTTTCTTCCTTTTTATTTTTGTACAGAAGCAAAATTTTGAGAAAACTTTTCACTGGAATCTGGGCCTCACCCAAAACACTAGGCTGAGTGTTCAGTGAGCCCCAAACAGCTGCTGGTCTCTGCTTCTCCAGCCCTGGAAACATGTAACTCTCTATGTCACCATGCCCAGTGTTCATGTGTGTCATCAGACTTAAACCCATGCTCAAAGCAAGCACTTTACCAACTGAATCATCTCTCCAGCCCCAAGGTTCTTGTCCTTGATCGTGATGGAGGGAAGATGTGGTTATACATTTCAATTGACAATTTAGAATGTCCTAGAATTCTCTGAGTAGGCCTTTGATCCCTCAGAGATCAAAGAGGGACTCTAAAGAGATCTGAAGCGGGAATGTGGGTGGTTGAATAAAGAGCTGAGTGGAGCATGGCGGCTGAGATCCACCATTCCTGGCTCTCCCCTTCCTGGTCTCCTCAGTTGAGAAGAGTTGAAGCTTCATGCCCTTCACACCGTGAACTCTGCCACACCTCATCTACCAGGAGGGACTGTCTCTCCTGAAAGTCTGAGCCAAACTCTAACCCTTCCTCCCTCAAATTCAGATTAAAATACCACAGTTGCAGTGGTCATTGCCAAGAAGCATCCCCAGGGAGGCCAAAAGACCTGGGTGAAAAGAATGGGAAAGACATGAGAGGATGTGCTTCTGACCACAAGGATTTCTGCATATGGGTCTATGAGGAAGACCCCAGAGAATAAATGAAATTGGTCATGCCAGGCAGGCAGTACAGCACATGCCTTTAATTTCCAGCACTTGGGAGGCAGGAGCAGATCTCTGTGAGTTGGAGGCTAGCCTGGTCTACAGAGTGAGTTTCAGGAAAGCCTCTGCTGTACATAAGAAAGCCTGTCTTGAATAAAACAAACAAACAAACAAACAAACAAACAACAAAAATCAATTGGTCACCAAGAACTATTCATAGTTCAGACATTAATATGAGTAAAGCTGCTTTGTCACTAAAGGCCTGAGCAGGGCCACATGAGGCCCCACAGAGTCTTTCAAACATGTTATCAGTTCTTTGGCCTGCCCAAGAGCATGAATCCACACCTCTTCTTGGTCCTTGGAAAACTATGCTTTACTATGTCCTCAGGGCTGTTGACTACATCTATTTGGTGTTGCTATAACAGAATATGTGGTGCTAAGTAATTTTTAACAAAAATTAGCTTATGTTTTACAGTTCTAGAAGCCTTGGAAGTCTAACTTCAAGGAGCTGGATCTGGGTGCCGTGAATCACATGGCAGAGGGTGTACAGAGAAAGAACATTCTTCCTCTTCTTCTAAAGCTATTCATCTCCTCCTGCCTGCCTCCTGCCCATGATTTATCTGTCACTCAAAGGTCCTCTCCAAATGTCATCAATTTGAGAGTTGAATTTCCACAAGAAATCTGGTTCAAACCATAGCAACTCCATCTGCATTCAGGTCAGGGCTTCATTAGCCTCTTGGTGGAGGCCATCAGAGGCCGTCAGAGGTGATCAGAGGCTGTCAGAGGCCGTCAGAGGCCGTCAGAATGCTGAGCTTGCCTTTCAAACTCAAGTCTCTCTGTGATAAGGCCATAGAAATTCACCAACTATTCAATTTACCTTTGAGTTTTTATCGTCTTTTATATGACATATCTTCATTTGACATTGCAAAACAGAAGTCTGCCTTCTCTGGATATTTAATCAAGCACTGGTCACCTTAAGGGTTCTCTCTCAAGGCACAAACCCCAGAAATCACTGAAAACAAAAATCACTGAACGTGTTTCTTGGTTTTAGCCTAAATGGCTAATTATTCATAAATAAAATGGGGCCCGCCCCCCCTTTGACACACGCCTCCATTCAGGCATAAGGCTGAACTCCTAGCAAAACTAAGCCTTTGATTTGAGAGCATGCCGAGGGTTCAACTGGGAAGCACATGAATAATGAAAGCTGGAGGCTGGAGCGATCTCATTCCTCAGACCCAGCTGCAAACACGGGAGCTGATGAAAAAAATGCCTGCTCGCAGGGTTTCTCTCTAGGCATTAACTCATTACTGCTTTAAACGTCGGTCCTGACTGCGAAATTCCTCTCTGCAGGTACTTTTTTTACCCTCATAACCTTAGCACATCGCCAGGGCCTCTGGAGACAAAACAAATTGCTAACTTAAAAATTCATTATAGTATCTGCTCTCTTTCCAAGACATAAATTCCACTCTACAGCATTTGTTCTTCTGGATCCTGAGCTTGTCATCACCAAAGCTGCATCCTGCCCATTTAAAATCTACTATAGATAGAGGTCTGGTTTTTTAAAAACATGCTGCACCCAGAAGTCTTAAATGGGAAGTGAAAACCCCCCTAAGCCAGTGTGTTCATTTCTGCCATGTAAGCAACATCAACCGTGATGGCAAGGGTGGGTCCGAAAGTCCTAGTTCTTGGGAAGGAAGTATGGAGTGCTTCTGTCTGCATGTAGGCAAGCAAAAAGACAATATGGTCCAGTGCCCAGAGTCACCGTTAGAAGTTCATGTGCAACTTAATTCCATGCAAAAATTTAACATTGTCCTGAGATGAGTAGAACTCAAGTACGTCCCACGAGACGCTGGCTGTCTAGAGTAGACACACAGGAAGAGGAAGAAAATAAAAACACAGATCCAAGGAGACAGACCCAACCAGAACTACGAGGGGCCACCGAGAAAGGGATAAAAGTAAAATCTGGGAGGGGTGGGGGGTGTAAATGATATTCCTTTTTAAAATTTATTTTTATTCTTTAATCTTTTTTTTACAGTCCAATCTTTATCCCTCTCCCGGTCCACCCTCTGACTGTTCCACATCCTATATCTCCTCCCTCTACCCCGTCTCCAAGAGGATGTCCCCACACCCCACCCCCACCCCACCAGACCTCTCCACTCCCTGGGGCCTCAAGTGTTAGGTGCATCTTCCCTGACTGACTCCGGATCTGGCTGTCCTCTGCTCAGTACGTGCTGGGAGCCTCATATCAGCTGGCGTGTGTTGTCTGGTTGGTGGCTCGGTGTATGAAGGGTCTCGGGGATCCAGGTTAGTTGAGACTACAGGTCCTCCTATGAGGAGAAGGTTGCCCTTCTCCTCAACTTTTTCCAGTTTTTCTCTAATTCAACCACAGGGGTCGCCAGCTTCTGTCTTTTGGTTGGGTGACTCTTTTATCTGCTTGTTGGGCCTCTAGTAGGGCAGTCATGATAGGCCCGGTTTATAAACAGGCCATAGCATCAGTAATAGTGGCAGGCCTTGGGGTTCCCCTTGAGCTGGATCCCAATTTGGGCCTGTCACTGGACCTCCTTTTCCTCAGGCTCTTCTCCATTTTTGTCCCTGCAGTTCTTTCAGACAGAAACAATTCTGGGTGAGAGTTTTTGACTGTGGGATGGCAACCCCATCCCTCACTTGATGCCCTGTCTTTCTACTGGAGGTGGACTCTATAAGTTCCCTCTCCCCACTGTAGGGCATTTTATCTAAGGTCCCTCCTTTGGGTCCCTGAGAGTCTTTCACCTCCCAGGACTAGAAACAGAAGGAACACTACCTAGTCCATTCTATGAAGCCACAATTACTCTGATATTCCTTTATTTAAATAAACCTGTGGAGGTCAGGCCATAATTAAGAACTGGACTTTCTCTGGTTGCTCGAAGCTAAATTCCCAACTGACTTTAATTCCTAGCACCTCTCTAGAACATAGTCCATAGAATAATAAAGCAGAGATGGGCTTAATAAATGAAGGGATTAGAAACCTAATTAAAGAAAGAAGAAAAAAAAATCCCCACAGATTACTAATGGATACTATTCTGCTCTAACAAAATGGAATGCTTTTCTTGTTTTATTTCTTTTTTCAGTGCTAAGTGTGGAATCCAGGGCTCCCTGGTGTCTAAGGAAGAGCTCCATCCCTGAGCCATACCCTTAGCCCCCTCCCTCTTCTTTGGATGCAATGACAGATAAGTGGAGGCCAAGAGAACAATGCGATCAGGCTGTCTATAATAACCCTTGAGAGTGGCCAAGGGCTATAAGTCATCCCAGATTACATGAGAAATAATGCCACTTAGAAGAGGCAGTATGACCTCACTTCAACTTGACCTTGATATTATTATAGCTGATGAGAAATGTGTTACTCAGTGGAGTAACAGACGAACCGGAAATGGGTACTCAGAAAAGTTCATGGTAAAGACAATGTCAGTCACAGCAGGATCACTTCTATTAACCTTCAACTGCAGGGCTTAAATGTACCCCAGTGTCCCCCCCAGCCAGGATAAGAAAGCCCTTGGAACCATTTATATAAACTCACTTCAATCTTGTCTTCATTTGGCACTCTCTGACTGTGAATCCAGTCTCTCAAGCACCCTAGTACTGGAAGGACTCATTAGGTGATAAAAATGAATATTTTAGTGACTGGGAAGAAATATCCCATTAAAATTAATAAACCAACAGGCGTATTTATCTACCACCATTCTCTCATAAGTTAATATGAGCCTATCTTATTCTCTTCCTCAGGAAGTATCCCATGGGGTACTGGAGCAGAAACTTCTGGAACTGCAAATCTAAAATCAGACCCAGACATTAGGAAACCCAGTGGTTCAGCAAGACAACTAGCCAGGTCATTGTGACAATGACCCATTTCATGTCACAAAAAAGAAGATTAAGAATGCATAATTTTCATATTAATCTGCAAATTTAGCACTAGATGATTATCTGAACCTGAAAGAAACCCTGCCAATCTAAATCCAATACTAAACTCATCAGACATTACAAGACCAGGTCACAGATCTATCCTGCCTTCTGTGGGCACCAACGTATTATCTAACTGATTTAAAGAAATTAAAAAGTTAAAAAAGAGAAGCACCCCGTTCGTATTTGTGTTTATTTATTTTATTTAAATACTTACGTATATGAGTGTCCTGCCTGAACGTGTGCATGAGTGTCACAAACATGACTCCAGCTAATGGAGGCCAGAAGAGGGCATCGGATTCCCTGGAACTGGAGTTAGGGATGGGGATGAGCCACCATGTAGGTGATGGGAATAGAACCTGGGTCCTCTACAAGAGCCATACGTGCTCTTAACTGCTCGTGCATTTCTCTAGCCCTTTGAGAAATGTTAAAAAATAAAATTTTAAGAAAGGGGTTAAAAGATTTAAAGCCAACATCTCTCCAAGAAATTAAACTACTGATGAGAAGTGAGATTTTTAATAAGTCTATTATGCCAAGTGGTTTCTATCCAATTGGAGCTACTCATAAAAGATTTTTGGAGAAAAGAGAAATATATATATGTATATATATATATATATATATATATATCAGTCAAGTAATTGAACTATTCATTGTGGTACAAAACTATTATGATGCAAGCTGCTTTTGTTTGTATTAGTCGACTTTCTATTACTGGAACAAAGTACCTGACATAAATAGCATATAAAGAGAAAAGGTATATGTAGTTCATAGTTTGGGACGTTTCAGCCCATGGTCTGAGGCAGCATTTCATAGATGAGGTATGTGGAGGGCAAGGCTCTTTTTCTTGTGGTGAAGGTGTGAAAAAGAGGAAGAAGTTATAATTTCACAATACTCTCAAGGGCAGGCTCTCAGTGACAAAACACTGTCCCAGTAGGTTCCATGTCTTAAAGTTTCCACCCACTTCCAACAGCACAAGCTGGAAAGCTCACCCTTTAACAGGAGCCAATAAAGAGCATGGCAGACCCAAGCTACAGCATAGCTTTACTCTAAGTACAGACTGAGATGATCTTAATACGATTCCCGTGTGCTTATTACCCTACTTGGAAAAAGAGAGGGATCTCAAAGTCCGCAGTATTTGTCACTCGGGGATACACATACATAAACTGATGTTTCTACCAAACTATGCCTTGGTCCTATGTAGGGGAACGCCAGGACAGTGAGGTGGGAGTGGGTAGGTGGTGGTGGGGGAGCACTCTCATGGAGGCTGGGGGAGGAGGATGAAACAGGGGTTTCTGGAGGGTAAATAGAAAAGGAGGATAACATTTGTAAATACAAAAAAATTCAATAATGAAAAAAATCTGTTTTAACTTGTGTGTGTAAAGACTAAAATATTTTTGGGTTTTGTTTGTTTAATTTTGCTTTAAAATCTTCAGGACATCCTACTCAATAGTCAATCACTGGCCAGGGAATTGCTGCCATGCCTGAGTTCTTTATTTCATTCTTGAACACCAAAGGCTGGTGTTCTCCCTGTCAGCATCCACATCTTATTCTGCTACAGTTACTTGTTAGTTTGCGCCTTCTGCAAGGTATACTCCAGTGCCTGGCACAAAGAAAGGACCAAACCTCCCCTTCAATTGCTTTCTTGAACTCAAATGGGGCCTGTTGTTGTTGTTGTTGTTGTTGATGATGATGATGATGATGATGATGATGATGATGATGATGATGATGGTGATGATGATTGGTTTTTCAAGACAGAGTTTCTCTGTGTAGCCCTGGTTGTCCCAAAACTCACTCTGTAGACACTGTGTAGACCAGGCTGGTCTCCAACTCAGAGATCTGCCTGCTTCGGCCTGCCAGGTACTGGGAGTAAAGGCCCGAGGCACCACTGATTGGTTGGGGCCTATTATTAACAAGCTGTATCCTTTCACTTCACGGTGAACCAGCTGAGACTAAGTCACTACTCCAATGAGGCACATCAAGAGAACAGTGGAGCTGGAATTCGAATCTACCTCTCTGCAAACCTTTCACTATGATATACTGCTTCCCAGCTTGGATTAACTATTTGGATGAAATGAAGTGTTACTACCCAACATTCTTGAAAGGAAGGCAGGCTGTAGATTGCAAGGCGACCATGAACCAACGAGTGTCACAGATCCCCAAATCATTCCACTTCTTACATACTTTTTTTTTCTTTTCTTTTTTTCCAGAGCCGAGAACCGAACCCAGGGCCTTGCACTTACTAGGCAAATGCTCTACCACTGAGCTAAATCCCCAACCCCTTCTTACATACTTTTTGGAGACAAGTTTTCACAAAATATGTAGGTCAGATTAGCAGCAAGCAACGTGAGACTTAATGCCTGTTCTCATAGACCCATCTACTTCACAGGATGCAACATGCTCTTTTCCAGGAATCTAGATTTAAAAAGAAAAAAAAACGGAGCTGAAATATTTTCAATTATCAAGTTTCTAAGCAAAACAACAAAACCAGCCAAAAAGAGAACACCCAAAACTCGAACTTCCTCCTATCTTTCTCCAGGACTGCTGATGGGACAATCTATAAATCAGGTGTTCAAAATGTAAAAGGAGGGTTTCAAGTATTCCTTAGCGACAGTCAAGCTCTACCACAGTCCCTGGTGCCCACTAAAGGCAAACATCACTGAAACTCCTCTGTGGCCCGGCTCGCACAGAGCACCTGCCTTAACAGACACACCTATATGAAACTACTTTGCAAAACACAGAGTGCTGTTGACATATGAGGCTTGCTGCTGTCCTCTGACTAACTTCCCTCACTGCTTAAGAGGAGTTTGGCTGCCAAGCCCCAGGTGACACAGGAGTGCCAACGGCTTTCTTCTCAGTAGCCAACCCTGCCTTTCATTGTGGAAAACTTTAAGTACATACAATAGTAAGTAAACATCTCTGCCTGTACTTGAACAAGACTGTAAGTACAGAGTGAACAGGCCTGTGACTAAGACAGTGAGTCAGCCTACAGAGAGGCCTGCTCAAATATTCCAGTGCCATATGACGGCTGGGTCACTCCATACTTAGTCTTGGTACAGATGAATCAAGATACCTCTTGTGTTAGCCTGGAAGTCTGGAAGTTTCACAGTTGACCTGCTAGTTACATTAAGCTTATCATATGATATGTTGTCATATGATATGTTGGAACTCTGTGGGGAGATGTTCATGGAATTACCCAGTGGGCAGGAAACCACAATTAAGGGTGGTTTGAGTTCAGTGCTATGGGGGTGAGTCCCAGTTATATAGTTTATTGGTCCTAGGACCTTGAACAATTCAAATCACATCTCCTAATATGTTTTCCATTCCTGGGTGCTGGGGAGATATCTAAAGGGGTATTACAGGAATTAGATTATAAGAGGCAAGAAAAACCCTCAGCCTCAGAATGGCCACTTTTCATTTTAAAGTCTTCCACAAATCATAGGCATGCCAGTCTCTGAGTCATGACCCTGAGTTCTTGTAACCTTCTCCCAGCTCTACTGAGGGCCTCCTACCCGGAATCCAGTCCCCTTGGGTCCCGCTGTGTCTCAAGGCCCCCTCACTTAGACTCTCTGTTCTAATATCCTCAGTCTGTGGGTGGTGATGCTGAATTGTACAATCAAAGCTGCCATGATGTAGTGGGTGGTGAAGTCACTTGGGTTTGAGACGTAAAACCCCATATGTCAGGGCTTGTTGTGGCCGGATCTAAAACTTTCAAAAGGTTATTTATGCCTTACATGAATCATAGATATTTATGGGTTTCAAAAGATATGTATGACTGCTTTTGAGGACATGCAATAGAATACAGAGAGGGAAATAGAAAACCTTAGTGGTATAATTTTACCAAATTATATCCCTGGCAACCTTGGGATAGATATGTAGATACAGGCAATGTGGGTTACAAATGTCTGGTTAGCAATGGGTTAAAGGAACAAACATGATAATTATAGCATCCATGTGTGCCGGTGTATGTATGCCTTGTATGGCAGGCACTGTTACCAGCATTTTATCTGTATCAATTCACTTGACGGTCACTGTTAGTCCCTCCATAGTTAATTGGTACTGCCATGGTTGATGCTTAGATGAACTGGAAAGTAAGGTGCCAAAGGGCTAATAAATACCCCATTCTAGACAGCTAGCAGCACAAAAATGTGAGCCCTGGTCACCAGGGTTCACAGCCCATTCATCCTCTTAAGGATGGAGTAACACTGTTTTGATAGGCCGCCTCACAGATGACTGGCAGGCCAGCCATGCAGATGACCCATTTCCTGACACTGTGTCTTGACAAAGACAAACCATTTTGACAGAACACTCACCACCCAGATATTGTAGTTTTCAAACCCGTTCTTTAAAAATAAAGAAACAAAGAAAGAGCTCATCGATATAGAGGTGTATGGCTTACAAATGACAGCGTTTCTGGTTTGCATGCATCAAAATGAGAACATTAAGGCAAAGATAATCACCAGAGGATTCCAACGTCACTTCATGAAACAAATGGCCACACACTCAAAGAATAGAAAGGACATATTCCAAAAAGTAACGATGTTATTTCTGAGGGAGAATAGATGTGGCCTTGTGAAACAGATGCTGTTCTATTATTCTCATTTGGACCCTGCTGGCGAAGGTCACCTGGAGAATACCAGTGACACAGGGGCTACCACATGTGGGCCACTGACAACCTCCCCTTGTGTTTTCTTTGGGACCTCAGAACACCTGAACTCTAGTAAGCCACCTGACACCTCATTCTTCTCCTGATGGATCCCAGCAAGATTTTAAAATTAGGAACCAGACGATGTAATCCAACCACAGGACTCAGATATATAAAGAGGGGTGTGAGCGGGAACCCGCGAGCTTCACCTTAATGCTCACAGTGCTCACAAATAGGAACGCCCCACTGTGGTGGGTAGGATATCTCACAGCGATGCTTCTGAGCCGGTCCTCTTAGCCTGGACAAACTGGTGACTGCTACTTTTAAAAAAGAACTTGGTGTGTGCCTGGGTACACACCTTCCATCTGGGTACCTGGGAGGCAGAAGCAAATATAATCTGTGAGTTCAAGGCCAGCCTGGTGTTCATAGAGAGCTCCAGGCCAGCCAGGGCTACATGGTGAGAGCATTCTCTTGTCTGACCCACAAGTGACATTCTTCTCTTCTCGTTTGTAGAGAAATGTATACTTCTTGTAAATTTGTGCTGAATACATTGGGTGCTTTCAGAGACTGAAGTGAACCACCTCATGTGTCCAGGGTGTTGTCTTTATAATACTTATAGGCCCTATATTTCCATTAGAATGCAATTATCTTGCTTGGGGCAGGGTGGGGGATCAAGGTCACTGGGTTAATGGAGCTCACCTTTCATGTTTAGTCCATTAGTAATAAATCAAATCTAATATTTAAAATGAAAACCACATCCGATACGTCACTGTGTTTCTGATGCTTTCTTCACGGGACCTTTGAATGGTGGCCCTAAAAATGGTTCTAACAGTTTCCGTCCATCAGGTTCCCATGGCGCTGGCTTGGGGAGGGAGTCCACGGCACATAACTATGATGCCCATCAATACCAAAGCAGTCCAGAACTGACATCTTCAAATCAGATTAGCGTACATCCTGCTCCACATCTGAGGAGCTTGTCACGCGGTGATTCACGTCCAGAAAACCTCACACGCTTTATTCAATAAGTATTGACAGACACATCCACTTAAAATCTTCTAAATCAAATATAGATTCCAGTGAGCTTCTTCCCTTCCAGAACAGCTCAGCTACGGTCCCTGTGAACACCCGGCAGGTGGAACTTCTGACCCAGCCGCTACCAATGACTATCTCCCAGGTAACGTTCTGCTGCCCCTAGTCACCCTGATGAAGGAACAGGATTTCCTGGCAGCTAAGGAGCTGAGCAGGGCTCTCAGCCCAAAACAGTCTAATCAATGCTTTCACTTCAGCCTTCCCAGGGGATCAACTAAGCAATCACACCATAGCTAGCGCATAAGGATTTGTAAGACTGAATAAGGATGCGTGGTCTAAAGAGTGGCGGAAAACCACTTGTCATCAGTAATGAACAACAAAAGGAAGCCAAACAGAAACCAGCTCACGGTAGCTCACGGTAGCTCACGGTAGCTCACGGTAGATCGGTGCAATCTTCAAAACTAAAACCGTGTCCTGTGAGATTTAAAGATATATTTTAAATAAAAAAGAGGATGACAGTGCCTCTCCATGCCTGATATTAAAAAAAAAATTATTAAATGCTTCTAGTCACTCTCCCAATAAGGCAAATGAACCCTGCTTTCTGCCCGATGCCCAGCGCTGCCACGGACCAGCCTGGCTCACAGGAGCCTGGCTCAGTGTGGACAGGGAACAGGGATTTTTTTAACCTGATGTCACAGACAGCAATGAACCAGTCACTGGTTTCCTAAGCAGCACAGCTTTCATACTCGGCATTTTTAAAAATCGGGATTGTTACTAAATAAATAGATAGTAGACACGTGGTAGTTGTTGTTTTTTTAAAGGACATATGTCTGCCGCAAACAAAAAGTAATTATTTTTATATAATCAACAACAACAATAAAAATCACTGTTGCCAATTTCATTTTCTTCTGCTGGTAGACCAGTAGTACGTGGTCTAACTAGCAGTTTTCACTTAGTCCTTGAGAACGTCCTGTGGGTGGTGACTGTACTATCTGTCAGCACACAGCACAAAGGGGTAACATCATTTATCCTGTAGGCAGAATTTTCACAGTATTCATTCTTAATGCATTTTTGGCTTTAGGATAAGTCCAGACATTATTGTAGCATCTGATTGACACCAAACCTCGCCCCAACTGACATTTCTTTTGTTGTTGCTGTTGTTTTAAGATTGTTTGCTTATCAATTTGTTTATTTATTTTATTGAAAATAATTTTTATACATTATCTTCTGATTATGATTTTCCCTTCCCAAAGTATTCCCAGATCCTCACTTCCCCATCCACACAAATACATATCAAAACTTTCTAACTCTCATTAGAATATAGACATCTAAAATTAATAATAATAATAATAGTTAAAATATAAAAACAAGCCAGAAATAGGACAAAACAAACCAACAGAATAAAAAAGATCCAAGGAAAAACACAATAAACATGTATTCACACACACAGAAAACTCGTAAAAACAAAATGGGAACAAATATATTAGTGAAAAAAATCTGTAAGATAGAAGAAAAGTAGTGCCCACACACAGCATTGTGAGGTAAAAAAAAAAATTAAAAAAAAATGAGTTCACTATATATTGGTCATCTACTGCTGGACACAGGCCTACCTGTAAGTGTCAAATTCCTTTGGAAAATACTCAGTTTTTCTTTGCCAGCACTTACCTTTTGGAGATAGCCTCTGTTTTAGGGATGAGAGCTATCTCATCCTCAGCACTATCTCCTCTCTCAGCACTAGGACCCCATCAGTCCCAGACCCCTTGTGATGGTTTGTATATGGTTGGCTCGGGGGGTGGCACTATTAGGAGGTGTGGTCTTTTTGGAGGAATTGTGTCATCATGGGCATGGGCTTTAAGACCTTCTTCCTAGTTGCCTGGAAGTGAGTCTTCTCCTAGCCGCCTTCAGAGCAAGAGATGAAATTCTCAGTTCCTCCAGCCCCATGCTGGCCTAGATGCTGGTATGCTCCTGCCTTGATGATAATGGACTGAGCCTCTGAACCTGTAAGCCAGCCCCAATTAAATGTTGTCCTTATGAGAGGTGCCTTGGTCATGGTTTCTTTTCACAGGAGTAGAACCCTAACTAAGACAGAAGTTGGTACCAGAGACTAAGGTATTGCTATGATAGGCCTGGCCATGCTTTTGTTTGGAGGAGTGTGGATTTTGGGATTTTGGAAAGCAGTGGAATGCTTTAAGTGGGGCTTAATGGGCTACCCTAGTAGGAATACAGAAGACTTTGTTGCTTAGGGAGACTTGAACTGTGGAAGCCTGGCTCTAGAGGTCTCAGAGGAAAAGAACTTTGATAGATAGCTCTTATGATATTTTGGTGAAGAATGTGGCTGCTTTTTGCCCTTGTCTGAAGAGTCTACCTGAGGCTAAAGTAGAGAGATTTATATTAATTGCATTGACAAAGGATGTACCAAAAAAAATCCCAACAGAGATTTTGTTCTCTGGTTAAGTCTCATAAAGAGTGTTTTTGAACTAGCGTAGCAAGCTTAGAAAGGAAAAATACAAAATGTATGGTTTGGGTGTTAAAGGGGCACCAGGAAATAAAATGGAGCTACAGAGCAAGTTCCAGGGCAGACAAACTTTAGGCGGTGAGGGAGTTGGAAACAGAAAGCTGCTGAGGTAGTGAGGGGGATCATATTCCAGCCCCAGCGAGCATAAGAACTTGGCAGCTTTGGCCACATGGCCCTGGCTTTAGAGTCTAGAATAGAAGGGACGACTGGGACAATGGATGCTGGTCAGCTGGAGCTAAGAAATTTGCAGCGATTAAGAAGAGACCAACATCACTGAGGAGTTGGAGGTCTGACGACCACTTTGACATCAGACATGGGGATACAGAGTTTGGAGTTTGTCCAGCTGGCTTCCTGTCTTGCTTTGGGGATTACAGTTAAGTGATTAGATGAATCTCAGAACAGACCTTGATCTTTGGACTTTTAACATTGTTCAGAATGCTATAGACTAAGGAGACTTTGGAAGTTGGACTAAATGTACTTTTTTAAAATTATGTTATGGCTAGGTATGGCCCCAAAGACTCATGCATTTGAACAAGCCTTTGGGGCCACGGAGTAGAATGTGGTGGTTTATATATGCTTGGCTCAGGAAGTGGCACTATTAGGAGGTGTGGCCTTTTTGGAGGAATTGTATCATTGTGGGCATGGGCTTTAAGACCCTCTTCCTAGTTGTTTGGAAGTGAGTCTTCTAGCTGCCTTTGGAATACAAGGTGAAACTCTCAGCTCCTCTAGCCCCATGTCTGCCTGGATGCTGCTATGCTCCTACCTTGATGATATGGGACTTAAGCTCTGAACCTCTGAACCTGTAAGCCAGCCCCAATTAAATGTCATTCTTATAAGAGTTACCTTGGTCCTAGCACAGTCTCTGTGAGCTCACATGTGCATCAGCCCTGCTGTGAAGTGTATAATTAAGGGTTCTCAGGAAAGTCCGTTGGATGTTGTTTTGCTGGGGCAAACACATGAAGGGGCAAACATATTTAGCTGAAGCAGACAAAGGTAAAAGGATGTTCTGCTAAAGCAAGCATGTGAAAGGACACGTGATGGAGGATTCTTCGCTACCATGTATGTATTTGTCTGCCTTACATTGCTTAGTTGAGCTACATTTGTTGAGACTCCATAGAGAGAAACATACCAAAAACCTTCTGGTGGTGTGCTGTGGTTTCTTGCCACTTCGGTGGACTCAGGCTGATTGGCAGAGCAATGCCAGCTGAGACAGATGTACATGCTGAGGCAAGACCCATGGAGGACATGTGATACTTAGAGGGTATATAAAAGCCTTGATGGACAGTGACAGAGGTTGAGCTGGGCTTGTTTGTAGAGCTAGCTGTGCGATGTTTGTTAGTCTCAAGACTTTGCTGATCTTCACTTCACTGAGAGAAGCATAGCTGAGAACGTCTCCTGGCATCCCTCCTAGTGCCTCCTGCTGACTTGTGCAGAGGCTGAGGCCTGGCTGTCCCTGCTAGGTCATGCCATTGCTGGTGCTGGTGACCGGACTCTACCAAACTGGACTGCTGGTGTATCCATGAAGTGTTTGCGAGTGGATTGAGCTGGTGCTGCTGGCCTGTGAACTGAACTGCTGATTTCCAGACAACACAGACAGGAGTTTCTTCAAAACAATCATTTCAAACAGATGCATCCCCCTCGTATCCTTTCTTTTCTACTACCTCTGGTGGGTGGTGGGCTAAATGGACCATCATTAAAAGAAGACGAAAAAAATTAAGGCTACACTCCTCATTAAATAGCTCAGTGGGAGCACTGACTGCTCTTGAAAGTTAAACCACTACCATCTCCTGTCTTTAAGGGGATTTGGCTCAGTGGTGTTTTCTGGGTGTCTCCCGAAAAAAAAAAAAAAGAACCAAAAAAAAAAAAAAAGTCCAAAAAAAAAAAAGAAAAAAAAATAAATAAAAGGCCTTTGTTTTCTGGGTGTCTCCCAGTCCCTTTGCCTCTTACAATCTTTTCTCCTCCTTCTCCTCTTCTGCAGAGTTCCCAGGATGCTGAGTGGAGGGCTTTGATGGTGACATCCCATTTAGGACTGAGTGTTCCAAAGGTTCTCGCTGTTGGCACGTTGTCCAGTTGTGGTCTCTGTGTTTGTTTCCATCTACTCGCTCTGTTCCTTTAGCCAATCAGTCATATTTGGTGTCCCTCTAAGTCCATAATCTAACTAATCTCAGGTTCCCGGCCACCCGACAGTGCCAGGAAAGGGTTCCATCTCGTGCAGTGGACCTTAATTACAGCCAGATAATACTGGTTACTCTCGCAATTTCTATGCTTCTTTTGCACTAGAACATCATGCACACAGCTCACCACTGTAGGTCACAGGGCTGGGTTGGTGTTTACCAACAACCCACTGTGCAGCAAACCTCCCAGTGCCATGACCACTAGTCAGTAGGAGTGATGGTTCAGGTGGGAACCAGCTCAATTTCTCCACGTTCAGTGAGTTGTGTTGTCTTCAGCAACAGGGCCTTACTATGGACTTGTGGGAAACAACCAGCAGCCTTGGGAAGAGCCTGGGGTGCTTGGGGGCGACCATGAGGCCAACAGCTTGTTTAAATGTAACTTATCCCTGCCATTGGAGGTTTCCTTTGGTGGCAACGGATGTCTAATTGGGGTTGGTCTCCCCATTATATGTGTGTGTGTGTGTGTGTGTGTGTGTGTGTGTGTGTGTGTGTGTGTGTGTGTATACATATATGATTCTACTGTATTTCAAAACCAAAACACATCCTTCCTCTTCCCAAGTAAGGACATCTGGATTCAAGGATCTCCAAATTCAATCTAGGCTTGGCTCAAATTAGAAAGCTGTTACAACTTGAATACTACTACTAAAGCTACTTTCTGAGCCTAAAATTTATCCAAGACATAAAAAAAAATCTCTTGCAAATGTAGAATTTCTTTAAAGAATCAAAAAGAGATCCTCTCATATACACTACATTATATCTAATCTTTAAAAATATAAAAGTATAAGGAGGGATAATAGGGATGACTTATCTATTAAGAGTGCTTGCTGCACTTCCAGAGGACCCGAGTTCAGTTCCTAGTACCCACATCCAGAAGCACACTACTATCTGTAACTTCCGCTCCAGAAGAACTGGCACCCTCATTTGGCCTCCCAGGGTACCCCACACATAGGTGCACATGTGCACACACATATACATATGTACACACAAGGACACACACCAGCACATAAATAAACAATCATAAGAAAATGAGACCATGTTTCCCCCTATAAAGCCACTTAAGACATCAAAAAGAGTTGACATTTTCGTTCATGCTTATGTTACCAGGTATGATCTTTAAATGCCCTTCGAGGACCAAGTAGCATTCCCGTGGAATACATCCTTGTCTTAGAACCATGCTTTCAACTTCTAACCTGGAGAGAGAAAATTCAAAAACATTTCTTGAGACTCACAAAAGTCACTGGTGATGGATGAAAACGCAAACCTGTCATTTTTTATGTAAAGAAATTCACTTTTGCTAAGAAGCAGTCAAGAGTGTTCTGTGCAGACCCTGTGGACAGGGAGATAGACACCTGATCCAGTGCTGGGGTATCGGGGTGTGGAGTGGCACAGGTCCCAAGTCCCTTTCAGTGTGCTCAGAAGGAGGTGTTACACAAGAAGAGAAGTTACTTTCTGCGTGAGAAAGTTATTTCTTGTTATTTCACAAATGCAGACAAGTTTTAATCCACTACTGTTCCATTTATGGTCTTTACATAAATATGGTGCTGGTGTGTGTGTAGTATGTATGTATGTATGTATGTATGTATGATGTATGTATGTATGTATGTATGATGTGTGTATATATGTATGAGGTATGTATGTTGTATGTATGTATGTATATGATGTATGTATGTATGTATGTATGTATGTATGTATGTATGTATGTAGGATATCTTTAGAGACAGCTTTCTGAATCTGTCACTTCTGGTTTTGGAGGTATTAAGCAAAGGTATTGGTCCTTTCATGGTTTATGAACAGAGCATATCCATGACCATAGAGCATGCAAGTTTTAAGAGCTACAGAAAGTCATCTGGCACATTCAATCAGAAATATAACATTCCTTTCTACCCTGAAAGCTCTGATTAAGTGGCTAAGAGATTGAATCGGGAATTATATCTTAAAGATGCTCCAGAGGACTTTGATGAGACCGTCCTTAAGAAACACTGCTTTTGGTGGTTGGAAAATGGTTGTCTCTGATTTTATTTTTCTCATTTAAGTTTTATTTTTGTTGAAGTCTGGAACAAAAACGTGTTCTACTGGAGGGCAAAGTTACCTGCAAAATTTCAGAGCATCGGTTAGTAAGTATGTTACCCAGAATATTTCTTTCTTTAAAAAACAAAGTCCTGCAATTACAATTTCCATATTCTCAAGTAAATGCATAGCATCTGGAGAATGGGTCAGACCAGGAGCATCAATAGAACACAGCGCAGATATGTCCATCCCTGTGCCACCCGTGAATGCTAGCCCTCAGTCTGCAACCTAGTGAAATGACGCTTAGAAGACAGCCTCCATGTCAAAGTCTCCATTTATAAAACAGAAATAAAACTGTATTTACAAACAGTACTGGGATGGCGGGAAGTCAGAAACGAAACATCTAACAATGGCTTGCATTCTTGAAACAAATATATTTTACATGGAGTTAGGAATTTTTTTTTAAAATTCCAATTCAATACAGTTGATGTTGGTATTCTGTCTAAGCTCCACCCCCACAGCTACCTGGGAACAGCCAGGTATGCTCCGCCTCCCAATCACCTAGCAACAGCCAGCTGTGCCTGACTATGTAAGGGGCTGCTTGCCCCTCCTCCTCCCTCTCTTCCCCCCTCTTGCTCTTTGTTCTTCACTGCTCTTGCCCCCTTCCTCAGGACACCATCCGAATGCCCGTGGCTGGCCGCCTTTCTGCTCTTCTACTCTTCTCTCATTAAACCTCTCCACATGGAACCATGATATCTGAGTGTATTCTGTCCAGGCACAGGCCGAGATTTAAAACCTAACAATTGACACTGTGAAGCAAAGTTAGCAGCAGGCGAGCTCCACCAACATAACTACAGATGCCAAGAAGTAAGTCCACCCCTGCACTATGCAGGAAGGTAGGAAGCTCTGGGCCTCTAAAGGAGAAACAAAGGACCGTATCAGCCATGGGAGGAGGTGGTATGTTAGCAGACCAAGTATAAGCATCGCATTGGTTGGTATCCCATGAGGACAAGGGGAGGTCGAGCACATGCAGCAGGGTAGTCTCTCAGGTTCAGGAGTCTGTTGCTTTGACAGCAAGCAGTAAGCAAGGGTGTTTACCGGAAGGAGCCCAGACACAGTGAAAAAGATCACAGTGCACTGTCACCTCTGGATTATCTCATGCACGTGGCTCTGTGAAGGAATGGCCAATGCCCTGGGACTTTTGGTACATGTAGCAAAAAGTTAAGGTGCACAAGAGACCCATAGGAGACCTAAGAGTGTCCCCATGACATAATAATGCAAAAGAATGGGATAAAACTACGTGGCTCGTTTCAAAGGAGAAGATGTAAGATCGGAATGTTACAGTGTCATTTTCACTGACTTCGCCCAGAAAAATCCCAGGAGTAAAATATGACGGCCTGGCTTCTAAGTGTCAAATTTTAAAAATGTTAGTAAGCACACAGAGGGTTAGGTATCACTGTAGCATTTTTTTAGCCAAAGTGTATTTCAGTTGGTTCTCCTCCCACCTCACCCATCATCTCTCCACCTCCCCACACCTCCCCACCAGTCTCCTTCCCGGTATCATGTTGCCCCAACCCACCAACACCTCTACTTTAGTCTTTTACCATCCCTCTGTCTTATTTCTAATTTCTAAGCTTTACTCACGTTTACACATATACACATATGTATCAAGCCAGCTTCCATACTGGAGAGAGAACACACCGCTTTTGTCTTTTAGGTTGAGTCACCCCACTTGATATATATTTCCCAGATCCATCCACTCTCCTACAGTTTTCAAAAATCGTTTTTCTTCGCAGCTGAGCAAAATTCCATTTTGTGTATGCACTGCGTTTTTCTGATGCATCTGCCTGCGTGAGGATGGGCATCTACACTGAGTGCACTTCCTTGTTACAGGGAATATAGAAGACTTTTTCGTGTAGGTATTTTGTGGTAAGATGCAGAGCCCTTTGAGGACCTATAGGTATCAGATTGACAATCATTAAACTCTATGGGATTAGACAAAAATATTTTTAAGTTGCAGAAGTAGCTGCTGCCTTAGAGAATTATCCTGAAAATAATGGTTGGTTTAATGACCAAAAAAGAGTCTATGGACCCGCTGTGGAGTCAGGTGAACGTGGCCAAGAATGAGGGACAGTGAAAAAGGAGAGAGTGCATGTGGCAAGCTGGACTAGAGAGGAAGGCCCGGTGGATGGTAGGACTCCATGGAAGAGTCTGGGTTTCTGGATTCGGTTGGCCTAAAAGCATCACACAGAACACAGGAGGATTGCTCTGCATCCTGCTGTCTCTCCTTCACATCGTGAAAGTGTGGAAGAGGGCCAGTCACTCGCAGCCAGGTTCTGAAGTGCACCATTTGGGAGCCAGATGCCCATTAAGGCTAATTGGATCAGTGGCCTCCCCTCCCTCTCGCTGACACAAGAATGGCAAGCCGCCCCTTCCTTCTGCAGCATTAAAATTTAAGACTCCATCATCTATACAATAAGCCATAAAATATTCACACGGACCACGCTCTACTCTACATTGTAAGTCCCGAATGGTCTTTAACAGCCTGCTTAGCACTGTGAAGAAACTCCAGAGCCCAATGTATTGCTCGGATTTATACATTTACTATAGGCTTCTGGCGCATTTGAAAACCCGTGAGCAGAATTTCCTCACTTTTCTTTTCTTATCGAACCTCTAGACTCAGCTATTCCACTACCTCTCAGTTAGAAAGAAGTTAGAGTATTTTTTCAGAGTATAAAATTTTAATACCTTCATTTCAGAAATTAAATACCTTCATAATTATACATATGTCTATACAGATAAGGTTGTAATGTACTCTAAGAGCCCACGGACAGCATTAATTATTTATGGCCCCTATTGATTGATTTTTCGGTTTTTCATCTCAACCTAAAAGGATAAGTTTGACTGAACATGAATGTCAATCTTCATTGGGCGAAATGTTGCTTAAGGAAAACAATTCCCCACTGAAATTTATAAATATCCGTAATTTTTTTAAAGTGGGGCAACACTACTAAACTTTTTCTAAGAATGAATCACGTACGAAAGGAATCGGAGACAGTTCTGGCTTGTACAGGACAGGATCCACTCTGGCCAGTTTAAGAAAGGAAGGTCTTATTATAGGCAGTAGGTAGATTTCAGAACATTTGAAAAGGCTCCGGAACTTTTTCTACTTCAAACTTCCTGCAACAACTCGAGAAACACACGGTCCATCCAGGAAGCTGGACCACACAGCTGAGCAAAAGGTCAAATGGCCATTGCCCACGTTCGCCAGGAACACTGATGCCTATGCCCCTCTTACAATCTGAAAGAAAGAACAGCCAGGAAACTTCACCCTTCGGTTCTAATCTACATTGGGGTGGTAGGCTTATACTGTGAAGAACAAAAATGTCAGCGGGTACTCAGGCCAGACTATAAATGACAGCCACTAAGCATAAAGTTTGAGGTACTTTGCCTAAGATATTTTGCATGTTTTCCTGGCCGTGTATGAATGTATAGCTCATGCCAGCACTTACGCAATCTTTTTTGTTCTTTTATTTTGTAATTATATTTATGTACAGAAAACTTAGTGCACATTTATCTCAGTTTAGTGCCTTTTCTAGCTTGGCAGTGAGAGCCACAGACTTAGGACCCAGGACGTTGCCTCCTGTGGTGGTGAGAATGTGCTTGGCCCATGGGACGTGGTATTATTAGGAGGTGTGGCCTTGTTGGAATAGGTGTGGCCTTGTTGGAAGAAGTACGTTGCTGTGGGGTTGGGCTTTGAGAGCCTCTCTCCTGGCTGCCTTCAGATCAAGATATAGAACTCTCTGCTCCTCCAGCACCATGTTTGTCTGTCTGCTGCCATGCTCCCTGCCATGATGATAACAGACTGAATCTCTGAAACTTTAAGTCAGCCTCAATTAAATGATTTCTTTTATAAGAGTTGCCTTGGTCATGGTGACTCTTCACAGCAATGGAAACCCTAACTAACATACCTGGTGTTAGATCTCGCCATATCTGTCATTATAATTGGTCCTAACAGCTCCCACCAGCTTAGCCAGAGCACCCTTGTCTTCCGAGTTCACCTGTGTGAAGGCAGCAGTGGTGCCTGTCTTCCTGTGGACCAGGCGCCCCAGCCTGGCCTTCCCCTTGATGATGCAGTAGGGCACCCCCATCTTTCAACACAGGGCAGGCAGGAAAACCACCAGCTCAATGGCGTGTACATCATGGGCAATCACCACCAGCTGAGACTTCTTGTTCTCCACCAAGGTGGTGACTGTATTGACCCTTGCTCGGAGGACAGGTGGTGTCTCAGTTGGGACGTCCCCTTTGCCCGCAGCTTTCTTCTCAGCCCGGGCCAGGAGCCTTTGCTTCTTCTCCTGCTTTGTCTCTGGGCTGTACTTGTGGGCAAGCTTAAGCAGGGAATAGCTCTTTGCGTGTCCAGGGCCTGGGTGAACTGGTTGATGGCAGGAGGTACTTTGAGCCGCTTATAGAGGATGGTTCTTTGCCACTGCAGCCTGATGTAGCGGGGCCGTTTGACGAAGCGTGTGAGATCTCCTTTGGGCTGGATGTCCTGCCCAATACCGAAGTTCTTGGGCCTTTTCTCAAACAAAGGATTGACCACCTTTTTGGCTTCCTGTTTCTTCATGATGGCAGGGGCAGGGCCATCTTCTCCTCCTTGGCCATCTTTCCTTTGGGCGTCTTGCTTGGCTAGAGGAGAGAGGCACTTAGCCCATTTAAAACCTGTTTTTCTACTTTGCTTATATGATCTTCCTGTTATTTCAGTTCTACACGCCTTCAAGTAGGTCTGAAAAACTTGCCGTTAAATTACTGACTTTATAACACGAATTTTGTTTGGTCAATATTAAAGGTATAACGTGTCCTTTGTGTATTTCGTTCAGTGTTTGGTTGGTTGGCTTTGCTTTTTGTTGTTGTTTGCTTCTTTTTGAGATCGAATCTCACAGGGTAGCTAGCTCAGGCTGGCCTCTCGCATACCGTGTGATGCAGGCTGGCCTAGAAACTCACGGTGAGCCTTCTGCCTCAGCCTCTTAGGTGCTGGGGTCACATGCTTACACCACAACACCCAGTTCCTAACATGCTTTTTGTGTCTGAAGTTCCATTTAACTCTATGCTCCATCTGTCACCGCTCTTCACAGGGAGCTGCCAGGACCAGGGGAACATTTTTATGTCATTTGCTCTAGGTACACCACAGTCTGGTAAAGTTGGAGCTGTGTTTCATCTGGCAAATTGTAAAGATGACCTGCCTCTCTTTAGGCATAGTTGGATTGAAGAAGGAGGAGGAAGAGGAAAAGGAAGAAGAGGAGGAGGAGGGGAGGGGAGGAAAAAGAGGAGGGAGGGAGGAGGAAGGAAACAAACAAACAAACAAGTAAAAGCTTAGAAATTGGCAGAGAAATATTATGGAACTCATTCTGATAAACAGAATAAGGATTTTTTTATGTGTTCCCAAATGCTAGCTTTCTTAACATGATGCATGCTGGGAAGTACGATCTTCTTTATGCAGAATCTTCAGAGTTTGGCGTGACCTTAATAAAGCAAAAATCCCCCCTGTGGAAAGGAGATGTCACATACAGCAAGAACACGGTCCTCCCAGCATCCATGAGCTTCCGCGATGCCAGGTGGCTAACGTCGGTGAAGCAGCTGGTAAACCACCGTTCCTAACCTTGCTTGCCTGATGTGTATTTATTTACACATTGATGGGACAAAATACCCGGGGGGGGGGACGTAATTTAAGGGAGGAAGGCTTTCTTAGCTTGTCCAGTGAGGAGAGAGTCTACCGTAGTAGGAAAGTAAAGATGGCCGGAGCTTAACACCGCTGGTCACGTGGCGTTATAGTCAGGAAGCAGAGAGATGGTCGCCTATGCCTTGCTTCCTGTTCCCTTCTTCTTTAGCCCAGAGCTCCAATCCACAGATTGGCGCTATGCATCGTTCATGGAGGTCTCTCGTTTCAACGGACCTCACCTGCATAATCCCTCACACGTGTGTGCCCAGAGGTTTGCCTTCAAGGTGGTTCTAGATCCGGTCAAGTTGACAATCAGTATTAACTACCATGCCCAGCAAACGGGATAAACCAAATGCCGGGAAAATGAAATCTGCTGGGGTACAGGGGTCATTTCATGGAGGACTAGGAGTGAGAAGTTCGAATACGTCTTTTCTTTTCTTTAAAGCACTGTGTTCTGCTAGGCATTAATATTGCATCCGACTGCTATTTTTGAGAATGAACTGCGATGGGGCTACTAAATCTTTAAAATGTTTGCATTTTTAAAAGTCTAAAAGGACAGCTCAGAACCTCTAACTTTAACCATGCACAAAGATTAACTCCACCTTCAGGCATCAGCAAGTCGGTCAGTTAGAAACTCCTAGCACTCCCACCCCATCTCAGCAAAATAGAGAATACTCAAAAATGACACAGAAATCCCAGTGAACATCGAAGCCATGGTGGATACACATGGAACAGAGGGAAAAGCCTTGCTCTGGCACCATGTCCTCCAGGTGGGAGGAGCTCCGGACCAGGAAGGGAAAATGGTAAGCAAGAGGACTCTGGAAGACTCCATCACCACTAGATTCTGTAGCCTTAGATATGGAAGGTTCTAGAAGATCTCACAGGCTCTGAGCCCAACTGAGGGGGCTTCCCAGAGTCTACATGTTGACCTCAACCCAGAAAAGGAGAGCATGCTGTTCCCTGCCTATATCGTTGCTGCTCTAAGCCATGGGGACCACAACCATGGCTAGACTGAAGATTGCTCCAAGGGCAAGTCCCCATGACATGACCCCACCTGTGGTGGTTTGCATATGCTTGGCCCAGGGAGTGGCACTATTAGACGGTGTGGCCTTGTTGGAGGAAGTGTGTCACTGTGGGGGTGGGCTTGGAGACCCTCCTCCTAGCTGCCTGACAATGCAGTCTGTTCCTGGCTTCCTTGGGTGAAGATGTAGAACTCAGCTCCTCCTACACCATGCCTGCCTGGATGCTGCCATGCTCCTGCCTTGATGATAATGTACTGAACCTCTGAACCTGTAAGCCAGCCCCAATTAAATGCTGTCCTTTATAAAACTTGCATTGATCATGGTGTCTGTTCACAGCAATAAAACCCTAACTAAGACACTATCTCTAAGTTTCAGTCACAGCCTCACTATGTCCACCCAGCACCACCTCGTCCTGAGAACATCTGTTTCTGTCGCCCGTGCTTTAGGGCCAAGCTGATGCAAAGCCACTTCACCTCTGACCCATTGCAACCTCTAGTAGTCTTCTGTTAGGAGGCAGCCTGATGTGGTATCCTGTTCCCAGGAATCCAGAGTTTTAATTAACTACTGGAGCAGCCATACTCTGAAACCGTGGTTAAGACAGCACTTCATGTGGTGGGGACCTGAGACCGTGTGTGTGTTGATCATCTCTCACCCTCTTACCCCTCAGACACTGGTGAATGAACGCCTCCTTCTGAAAGTGCCAAGTCTCCAGTACACTAGAGCAACGCCACTTCCCAGCACCGCCGTTGCCCTGGTACTGCCTTGTCCTAAGAATCCCAAGATTTTACTGAGTCAAATAGATGCTCTTTCTGGGCCTAAACAGACAAGGTACTTTCAATCCAGGGACTCAGAAACTTGGCTGGGCCTGACCACCTCTGCCTCCATGGTAGCCACAGTGCCTTGTCTGCCTGGAAATAGACTACAGTCCAGGCTGGAAGCTCCCCTCCTCCCCAGATGTTGCTGATCAGCTCCTGGGCTCCTGAAGGCTGAGCTACGATGTTCCCAAGGCAGCTTGAGTATCCTGCTGTTGTCGTTGGCCCTGCAGAATGTGGGCTTCCACATGTCAGGGTCCAGACCTTGTTGCCTGGAGCCCAAAGTGTCATTGTGTCCCCTTGTTCCTGGGTTCTGCAGCTGCCTTCTGTCCCTTGGAGCCTAAGCATTCTGTTTCCCAAAGTCATGCCAATAGTTTGCCTCTTTTGCAAGGGTCAGAGCCACAGCTCTGTGCCAGTCTCCTGGGCTTGGTTTTGCTGGGTAGTGCCTCAAAGCAGAGTTCTACACAAACTTGTTGACCTGAGTTTGATCTCTAAAAAGTCACAGAAAAAATGTTTTCTAACACACACACACACACACAGAGAGAGAGAGAGAGAGAGGGGAGAGAGGGGGGGGGAGGGGTCAGGAGAGAGAAGTGGAGAGAGAAAATAAATTTAAAATTAAATCATTACAAATTTGAAAAACCATAAGCCACCTTGAAAAACTTGGAAGAGGTGCCTACAACACCAGGTTTGGGGAGTCAGCCTAGGGACACATGGGAAATTTACCCAGAAAGGAAGGAAACATCAAAGGAACACAGACATTCTCCAGTGTCTAACCCCAAAACCAAACTATACAAATTTCCTGAAAAGAAATCCAAACTAACAATTTTAAAGAAACTCCATGAGAAGCGGGAGAATATAAACATGTAGTTTGATAAAATTAAGAAGGAAAATTTATAGCCGGAACGAGAACTCAGAGAAGCTAGGTATGGTGGTACAAGCCTGTTAATCCCAGCAGTTGGGAAGCTGGGGAGAAGGTTGCCATGAGTTCAAGGCCAGCTTCAGCTTCACAGTGAGTACCAAGCCATCCAGGATGGGAAAGAGTGTTTACTGTGCTCAAGGACCTGGGTTTGGAGTCCCAAGACCCACATGAAAAGCCAGGCAGGCTGCGTGCATGTGTGTAACTCCAGTGCTGGAGTGGTGTGGAGGTGGGGGTGGGATTCAAATGAGGATCTGATGACAGCCTAGCTCCTGTGTCAGTGAGGGATACCTCAAAGGAATAAAACAGAGAGAAACAGAGTAAATGTCCTCTTCTGATCTATGCACACATGCATAGATCTACACACACACACACACACACACACACACACGTGTGTGTGTCCAGTATGCACACGCAAGCATATATACATGTGTATGAATACACACACACACTTACAGAAAAGGAAAGAAAAAATGTTTTTAAAAGATAAGGTAGCATAACAAATACCCAGAGAGAAGCCTTAGATGTGGAGAATTCAGTCTATTAAAAGGTACAGTTCAGAGCCTCAGTAGCTAGCTAGATCAAGTGTAAATTTAAAAGTCTGTGAATTTCAGACCATATGAAGCTCAAGAAAATGGAAGACTAAACTGTGGATGCTTCAGTCCTTCTTAGAAGAGAGAACAAAATACTCATGGGAGGAAATACAGGGACAAAGAGTGGAGCAGGGACTGAAGGAAAGGTCATCCAGAGACTTCCCCATCTGGGGATCCATCCCATGTGCAGCCACCAAACCCAGTCACTATTGTTGATACCAAGAAGTGCTTGCTGAAAGGAGCCTGATATGGATATCTCCTGAGAGACTCTGCCAGAGCTCTGCTAATACAGATAAAGATGGTTGCAGCTAACCATTGGACTTAACAAGGGAACACCAATGGAGGAGTTAGAGAAAAGACTGAAGGAGCTGAAAGGGTTTGTAACCCCATAGGAAGAAGAACAATATCAACCAACCAGACCCCTTCCCCCAACCCCTGCAGAACTCCCAGGGACTAAACCACCAACCAAAGAGTACACATGGGGGAACCCATGGCTCCACTGCATATGTAGCAGAGGCTGGCATTGTCCAGCATCAATAGAAGGAAAAGCCCTTGGTCCTGTGAAGGCTCGTTTCTCTGGTGGAGGGTAATGCCAGGGCGTTGAGGTGAAAGTGGGTAGGTAGGAGTGAGAGCATCCTCATAGAAACAGGGGGAGAGGGAGGGGGTATGGGAGAGGGGGCAAAGGGGATAACATTTGAAATGTAAATACATAAACTATCCAAGGAAAACAAAATTTGGGGGAAAGGGGGAAGGAAAAGAATCTATGAATCTATGAATTTAAAGATAGAACTTTCAAACTAACTCAAAGGGGGAGTCAGTGGAAAAGAGTCCAAACAACCTATAGAGCTTGTAGGACACGATCAGACAAATAAATATCTATCCTGTGAGAGCATAGGAAGAGGGATTTGAGGAAGAAAAGTGACAAACAAGCATTCACGAGGTAATTTCTGAGAACACAGAAGTCTTAAGAGAGACTCATGAGGTTCAAAGGTCTATGGTGGATTTCACAGAGAGGGTCACCTTCAGCCACATTATACTTAAGCTGTTGAAAGTCAAAGACAAAAGGAGAATTTAAAGCAGTAAAGGGGTCAGTTCACATAAAAGGAAATACTCAAAGGACCCATGGATTTCTTAGCAGAAATTTCACAAATGAAGAAAGAATGGGATGGTGTATTTAAAATGGAGAAAGGAAGGAGGGAGGGAAGGAAAAGGAAGAGGAGAAGGAAGAGGGGGAAGAGGGGACACACACACACATAAACACACATAAACACACACACACACACACACACAGAGAGAGAGAGAGAGAGAGAGAGAGAGAGAGAGAGAGAGAGATTGCCAGCCAAGACCAAGCTGTCCCCAGAAACAGTCTTCTCAGTCAAGCAGAAGCTGACAGCACACACCACCATTGGATCCAGCTACAGAGACTTCCTTAGGCCAAAATAAAAGCAATTACTATCATGAAGACATAGGAAAGTACAAAACTCACCAGCAGAAGAAAATGCAGTCTAATCGTCAATGACCCAGAATTGTAAATTACACATACCCCTAGTATGAAAATTACAAGCCAGAAGAGCCAGAGGCAATTAAGTTATAACAAGCTCTTGAAATAAAGATATGTAAGTTTTGATGACACAAACATAAATTGTTGAGTTCAGGGCAAAAGTGGGGGTTTTGTGTATGACAGAAGTTATTAGCTGAAGACAGTAGATTAGAGGTTTATGTTAGTGCCATGACAGTAGATAGACCAACCACAAAGGGAAGAAATGAAACATGGCACTATAGATAAGGAAGAAATGAAAGAGACAATAAAACACCCAGAAAGCAAACACCAGGGCGCTGATGTTAGTCCCTGCCTACCCACGGTGACTCTAGAGTGAAATGAGTTAAATTCATCAGTCAAGAAAACAGAGCAGCAAAAGAAATTGGAAGGAACAAAGAACCAATTTCATGCTGGCCATAAATGTCCCAGCCAAGCTGGAAGATGTGTGCAGGCTGACAGCGATGTGTATGGCAACCGAGGGGTAGAAAGCAGGGTGGCTCTATGGTCTATGACACAATGGACATCAAGTAACAAAACAAAACTGCTACGAGAAACGAAGATCATTACACAACATTAATGGGTCAACTCAATAGAACACAGAAATAACAAGCAAACACTCCCCCCACCAATAAAAGCCCAAGACAAATCCATCCCAGTCACACTGTACCAAATACACACGGGAGTGTTAATACCAAGACTTCTTAAACCCTAGAGAGAGTACCTCCAAGTATATCTTATTAAGCCAGCAGCACTTTGATACCCAAGCCAGGTAAAAACACCAAATAGAGAAGAAAGGTGAGCAGATACACTTCGATCTTGATAAAATATTAGAAAACTGGATTCAATGCAACATCAAAACAGACACTCATCATGACACAGGTCTATCATTGGCGCAAACATTTTCCAGCTCTTCAAAGTAAGGGCCTCTAAAGTCAAACGCTCCCTATTTACAACAGGTACGGATGGAGGCCAAATTTGGGGTTCTGAATACCATTTTCTAATGACGAATATGTATTGATTACAAGATTGGTGGACTCTAGAACTCTGAGCATGGAAAACATAAGGTAAGACTAGTTTATGAACGAAAGTTAACGTTAGGGAAAACTTTTTAAACCAGAGAGATGTGAGCATTTCAATGGCCAGAGCTGAAATAATTTGAACTATAGAGCAAACAATAAGGAAGTGTATTAAACTCAAACCATAACGTATCTATCCTGAGCAAATGCTCATGGGTGTGGTCATGAAGTTGAACTGTATGAACAATGGAAGGAACAGAAGATACAATAGAGGGGCAGAGAGAGGAAGGGAGGGAGGGAGAGCAGACAAGGGAGACAGGGGGATGATTCTTCCTAACCAAAATCTTAAATACTACGTGGAGAAAGAATGCAGAAAGTAGATTGCTACAGTAGTCAAGAGATACTGAGAAGCACTAAAATCACCTAGTAAGACTTTCACTTGGCCTTGGAGAATCACTCACTCATGTTGACCAATACCTGTGGTGGTTCTCACAAGTGTCGACGAATTCTTAAACATACTTCCTCCAGAGCGGGAGTTGCTAGCCCTCAATGGGATCTAACTGCTCCAGTCACTGGGACTTAATAAACTTAAAGATACACACACAGGTCTATGTGATATGAGGGTTCTACACAAACTTAACTGAAGTCACGATTAATCCCATCTCTTTGTTCAAATTGTAAGATCATCGGTTAGCTCTGGACTGCTCAGACTCAGGCAAGCATTTCAGCCCATAGCAACACAAAATCAACTATCATAAGTATGAGCCATGGCTATCGCCACCACCCAGGCAAAAATGACGTTGGTAGAGTCAACAATTTTATGAGCAGAGAACAAAACTACCTTTGAGTTATGCCTGATGCCAAAAGGATGATGGATACTTGTAACATAACGCTTTATTTCTCAGAATACTCCAAAATGTTTTTTATCCTAAAATGTTCAAAAATCAATACTGCCTCTTACCATATTGCCAGCTTATGAAACATATAACCTCTTTTAAAGGCTAAAAACAACAAATATAAATTCAGTCTGCCTAAGCATATTAAATTTTTAACAGAAACACAAAAGGTCTAATTGACCTCTTAGGAACAGAAATCCGTGTCTACAGAATGGCTCACTGGGGTTCATGCAAAGATTATAAACATTACAAAATTCTTAACAGGCCGAGCACAGTCACATAGCTCCATAAACAAACTCTTCTCTCAAACACATACCTCAAATGACTCAAAAACTGGGAAGAATTAATGGTCCATGTTTTCTTTCTCTTCAATTTAAAAAAATTTTTAGGAGTCATTATTTATTAAAAATTACTTCTTTATAAAAAGTCAAAGAGGGCTGAGTATGAGGCAATTGTAAAAAGTCTGAGAGGAGGACAAGAGAGGTACTACAGAGATAAGGACAAAAGATCATACATTTCATTCATCTATATATCTAGGTGTAAATATAGATATTATTCTTTACATAGTGTTTAACTATGTACATAGTTAAACATATGCATAGCATGAAGTCAGAAGGGAAAGTCTTTGTATGCTATGAAGTTGGTTAAACACTCACTTGCTTTACTTACTTATAGCATAAGCACACTTCTCCATTATTGAAATTGTTTGCATAACTTTGATATGTCAACTAAGTTGACTGGCCTCCCACTCATAGATCTGCCTGCCTCTGCATCCTGAGTGCTGGGATTAAAAGTGTGCACCACCATGCCTGGCAAGGGTCAATATTTCTTTAATCAATGTTTATAATTAATGAAAGAAAATAATCGCTCGACTAGATCAAAAGAAAAATATGGTTACCTCATTTTGTTTATAAATCTTTAAAGTCGCAGAGGATCAAATAGAATCCATAGAGATGTGAGGAAACAGTGTAATGTGATGTTGTATTTTGTGTTAAGTTGTTCTTGCTGACATGGTCAGAGAAGCAAAATGGTGGAGCACCATGCTTTCTGTATTACAGAGAAACAAACATTTTCTTTCTTTACCTCTCAGATTTCCTTGGCTCCACTGCTTGGGTTGAATGTGCAGGAAATCTTCAGCATTTCAAAATCTTTGTTCTGGAATACAAAAAACGTTCACACTGACTGCATCCTCATTATCCCCACAGCCATGGCTTCTCTAACGATCTGGGAAGAAGTTCTAGCCTGGGAAAGATGAAGTGTTGTATGGTCGTAATACTGACCTTTAACTCTTTGTACAAACTTTGTTGAAATAACTTGAGGAAGTAGGCTTGCTTAAAACAACTGAAGCACCCAGTGTAGGACTCATTAGTTACGTGCAGGTGGGTGAGTTTGGCTGAGTTTGGTTATCGCCAGAACTACTAAACTGTTGCAGTATGTCATATGTCGAGAACAGTGTGACTGGAGCTAACCACTGTGAGTCACCTGGATCCAGGCTCACCTCAGCTCACCAGACACTCACTTTTTAGGACCCTACAAAAGGAAGTTCGGCATGTTCGAAGACCCTGGTGTTTATCTGCAACTGCAGATAATACAACACCCTAAACATACTGTCCTCTTTCTCAACAGCCATACATACTGATGATAACATTTAATGTATAAAGGAGCACCACAATACATTGAAAATGCCAAACCAGAACAATTGTTGCTCTCTGCAACATGAAAGGTATGTGAATATAGGCTCTTCTGTTGAGAGAGTCAAGGCAAATATTGATATTTGGAGACTAAGTGGGAAGTGGAAGGAAATGGAGCTATGGATAAAGGCACAGTGGCTGTTGATGGTGAAGAGGTTGGGAGCACTTGCTGTTCTTGCAGAGGATCTAAGTGAGGTTCTCAGAACCCACATCGCAGCTCATAAGCATCTGTAACTCCAGCTCTATGGGATCCAATGCTCTCTTCTGGCCTACATGCAAATGGGAAAGCATTCATACCATAAATAAATAAATAAATAAATAAATAAATAAATAAATAAATAAACAAACAAACCAGTCTCCATCTGCACCCCGGAGCTAAGGTTGAGACAGAGCTCTCCATACACAAATCCCAACAAAAGAGAGATGATCTCCAAGGAATGCTGTCACTCCTAAGTTTACAGGTGAGAACATCATAACTGGCCAAAGAGGGATCCACCAGGAGACCACAGGGCACAGGACCCTTGGAGCAGCTGGGGACAGGATCCTTCCAGTCTCCATCTGCTCCCTGGAGTTAACCCCATATGTGGCACAGCTCTCCATACCCGAATCTTGCCCGGAGAGAATTGGTCTCCCATGAGTGCTGACAAACTAAGATTACAGGCTCACAGGTTCACAGGCCCACAGGAGGGACAAGCTCCAGGCAGAGACAGCAAGATCAACTAACACCAGAGATAAGCAGATGGTAAGAGATAAGCACAAGAACATAAGCAACAGAAACCAAGGGTACTTGTCATCACCAGAACCCAGTTCTCCTACCAGAGCAAGTCCTGGATTCCCCAACACACTGAAAAAGCAAGATTCAGATTTAAAATCACATCTCATGATGATGATAGAGGATTTTAAGAAGGACATAAGTAACTCCCTTAAAGAAATACAAAAGAACACAGGTAAACAGGTAGAAGCCCTTTAAGAAGAAACACAAAAATCCCTTAAAAAATACAGGAAAACACAAACAAACAAGTGAAAGAACAAAACCAACCAGGACCTAAAAATGGAAACAGAAACAATAAAGAAATCACAAGGGGAGACAACCCTGGAGATAGAAAATCTAGGAAGAGATTAGGAGTCATAGACGCAAGCATCACCAACAGAATACAAGAGATTGAAGAGAGAATTTAAGGGGCAGAATATACCATAGAAAACATGGACATAACAGTCAAAGAAAATGCAAAATGCTCCTAACCCAAAACATTCAGGAAATCCAGGACACAATGAGAAGAGGAAACCAAAGGATAATAGGAATAGAAGACAGTGAAGATTCCCAACTTAAAGGGCCAGTAAATAACTTCAACAAAATTATAGAAGAAAACTTCCCTAACCCAAAGAAAGAGATGTTCATGAACATACAAAAAACCTACAGAACTCCAAATAGAATGGACAAGAAAAGAATTTTCTCCCATCATATAATAATCAAAACATGAAATGCACAAAACAAAGAAAGAATATTAAAAGCAGTAAAGGAAAAAGGTCAGGTAATATATAAAGGCAGACCTATCGGAATTATACTAGAGACTCTAAAAGGCAGAAAATCCTGGGCAGATGTCATACAGACCGTAAGAGAACACAAATGCCAGCCCAGGCTACTATATCCAGCAAAACTCTCAATTAACATAGATGGAGAAACCAAAATATTTCATGACAAAACCAAATTTACATAATATCTTTCCACAAATCTAGCCCTACAAAGGATAATAGATGGAATACTCCAACACAAGGAGGGAAAAAAAGAAAGTAATCTTCTTTCAACGTAAGTCTACATCTGACAACAAAAGTACAGGAAACAACATTCACTTTTCCTTAATATCTCTTAACATCAATGGACTCAATTCCCCAATAAAAGGATATAGACTAACAGACTGGATATGTAAACAGGAACCGGAATTTTGCGGTATATAGGAAACATACCTCAGAGACAAAGACAGATACTACATCAGAGTAAAAGTCTGGAAAACGACTTTCCAAGCAAATGGTCTGAAGAAACACGCTGGAGTAGCCATTCTAATATTGAATAAAATCGACTTTCAACCAAAAATCATCCAGAAAGATAAGGAAGGACACTTCGTACTAGCCAAAGGAAAAGCCTACCAAGATGAACTCTCAATCCTGAATATCTATGCTCCAAATGCAAGGGCACCCACATTCATAAAAGAAACCTTACTGAAGCTCAAAGCCATACTGCACCTCACACAATAATAGTTGGAGACTTCAACAACACACTCTCATCAATGGACAGATCATGGAAACAGAAATTAAACAGAGACATAGAGAAAGTAACAGAAGTTATGAATCAAATGGAGTTAACAGATATTTATAGAACATTTCATCCTAAAACAAAAGGATATACCTTCTTCTCAGCATCTCATGGTACCTTCTCTAAAACTGATCATATAATCAGTCACAAACAGGCCTCAACAGATACAGGAAGATAGAAATAATCCCATGCATCCTATCATATCCTCATGGACTAAGGCTGGTCTTCAATAACAACAAGATCTACAGAAAGCCCACATATACATGGAAGTTGAACAATGTTCTACTCAGTGATAACTTTGTCAAGAAAGAAATAAAGAAATTAAAGACTTTTTAGAATTTAATGAAAATGAAGGCACAACATACCTAATCTTATGGGACACAATGAAAGCAGTGCTTAGAGGAAAACTTATATCTCTGAGTGTCTCCAAAAAGAAACAGGAGAGAGCATACACTAGCAGCTTGACAGTACACCTAAATGTTTGCTCTAGAACAAAAAGAAACAAATACACTCAAGAGGAGTAGATGTCAGGAAATAATCAAACTCGGCTGAAATCAACCAAGTAGAAACAAAAAGAACTATAGAAAGAATCAACAAGATGGGTAAACACTTAGCCGGACTAAACAGAAGGCACAGAGACAGTATCCAAATTAACAAAACCAGAAATAAAAAGGGAGACATAACAACAGAAACCAAGGAAATTAAAAAAATAATCAGATCCTACTACAATAGCCTATATTCAACAAAACTGGAAAATATGGAGGAAACGAACAATTTTCTAGACAGATACCAGGTACCAAAGTTAAATCAGGATTACATAAACCATCTAAACAGGTGATCGAAAGAAATAGAATCAGTCATTAAAAGTCTCCAAACCAAAAAAAGCCCAGGTCCAGACAGGTTTAGTACAGAATTCTATCAGACCTTCAAAGAAGACCTAATACCAATACTCTTCAAACTATTCCACAAAATAGAAACAGAAGGAACACTACCCAATTCATTCTATGAAGTCACAATTATGCTTATATCTAAACCACACAAAGACCCAACAAAGAAAGAGAACTTCAGATCAATTTCACTTATGAATATCAATGCAAAAATACTCAATAAGATTCTTGAAAAACAAATCCAAGAATACATCAAAACAATCATCCACCATGATCAAATAGGCTTCATCCCAGGGATGCAGGGATGGTTTAATATATGGAAATCCATCAATATAATCCACTATATAACCAAACTCAAAGAAAAAAACCACATGATCATCTCAGTATCTCAGTAGATGTTGAGAAAGCATTTGACAAAATTCAACACCCCTTCATGGTAAAACTCTTGGAAAGATCAGGAATTCAAGGCCCATACCTAAACGTAGTAAAAGCCATATACAGCAAACCAGTAGCCAACATCAAACTAAATGGAGAGAAACTTGAAGCAATCCCACTAAAATCAGGGACTAGACAAGGCTGCCCACTCTCTCCCTACCTATTCAATATAGTACTTGAAGTTCTAACCAGAGCAATTAGACAACAAAAGGAGGTCAGGGGTATACAAATTTGAAAGGAAGAAGTAAAAATATCACTATTTGTAGATGATATGATACTATACTTAAGTGACACCAAAAGTTCCACCAGAGAACTCCTAAACTTGATAAACAACTTCAGCAAAGTGGCTGGATATGAAATTAGCTCAAACAAATCAGTAGTAGCCTTCCTGTACTCAAAGGATAAATAGGCTGAGAAAGAAATTAGAGAAATGATATCCTTCACAATAGTCACAAATAATATTAAATACCTCAGTGTGTCTCTAACCAAGCAATTTAAAGATCTGTAATATCTTTATGATTATAATTTCAAGTCTCTGAAAAAATAAATTGAAGATGATCTCATGATAGATGGAAAGATCTCCCATACTCATGGATTGGCAGGATTAATATAGTAAAAATGGCCATCTTGCCAAAAGCAATCTACAATTCAATGCAATCCCCATCAAAATTCTAACTCAATTCTTAATAGAATTAGAAAGAGCAATTTGAAAATTCATTTGGAATAACAAAAAGCCCAGGATATCTAAAACTATTCTCAACAATAAAAGAACTCTGGGGAAAATCACCATCCCTAACCTCAAGCTGTATTCAGAGCAATAGTGATAAAAACTGTATGGTATTGTTACAGAGATAGGCAGGTAGATCAATGGAATAGAAATGAAGACCCAGAAATGAAGCCACACACCTAAGGTCATTTGATCTTTGACAAAGGAGCTAAAACCATTCAGTGGAAAAAGGACAGCATTTTCAACAAATGGTGCTGGTTAAACTGGCTGTCAACATGTAGAAGAAGGCAAATCAAACCATTCATATTTCCTTGTACAAAGCTCAAGTCCAACTGGATCAAGGACTTTCACATAAAACCAGATACACTGAAATAGAAAAGATAGTGGAGAAGAACCTCGAACACATAGGCACAGGGGAAATGTTCCTGTACCAATGGCTTATGCTCTAAGATCAACCAATCGACAAATGGAACCTCATAAAATTGCAAAGCTTCTGCAAGGCAAAGGACACTGTCAATAGGACAAAAATGACAACCAACAAATTGGGAAAAGATCTTTACCAATCCTACATCTGATAGAGGGCTAATATCCAATGTATACAAAAAACTCAAGAAGGTATGCTCCAGAGAACCAAATAACCCTATTAAAAATGAGGTACAGAGCTAAACAAAGAATTCTCAACTGCAGAATATTGAATGGCTGAGAAGCACCTAAAGAAATGTTCAACATCCTTAGTTATCAGGGAAATGTAAATCAAAACAACCCTGTGAGATTCTACCTCACACCAGTCAGAATGGCTAAGATCAATAACTCAGATGACAGCAGATGCTGGTGAGAATGTGGAGAAAGAGGAACACTCCTCCATTGTTGGTGGGATTGCAAGCTAGTATAACCACTGTGGAAATCAGTCTAGAGGTTCCTCAGAAAATTGGACATTGCACTACCTGAGGACCCAGCTATACCTCTCTTGGGCATATACCCAAAAATGCTCCAACATATAACAAAGACACATGCTCCACTATGTTCATAGCAGCCTTATTTATAATAGCCAGAAGCTGGAAAGAACCCAGAGCCCTTCAACAGAGAAATGGATACAGAAAATGTGGTACATCTACACAATGGAATATTACTCAGCTATCAAAAACAATGACTTCATGAAATTCATAGGCAAATAGATGGAACTAGAAAATGTCATCCTCAGTGAGGTAACCCAATCACAAAAGAACACACATGATATGCACTCACTGATAAATGAATATTAGCCCAAATTTCAGAATACCCAAGATACAATTCACAGACCATATGACGCTCAAGAAGAATGAAGACCAAAGTATAGATGTGTCAGTTCTCCATAGAAGGGGGAACAAAATACTCACAGGACATAGAGAGTGCGAGGGCTTGGAAGGAAGAGAGAAGGGGAGGGGAAAATGGGTCAGGATCAGGTATGGGAGGAGACGAGATTGGGATAATATACAGAGGGGGTTTGCAACCCTATAAGAAGAACAACAATATCAACCAACCAGAACCACCCACCCCCAGATCTCCCAAGGACTAAACCATCAACAAAGAGTGCAAAGAGTATACACATGGGGAGACCCGTGGCTCCAGCTGCATATGTAGCAGAGGATGGCCTTGTCAGGCATCAATGGGAGGAGAGGTCCTAGGTCCTTTGAAGGCTCAATGCCCTAGTGTAGGGAAATGCCAGGGCAGAGAGTTGGGATTGGGTGGGTGGATGGGGAAGCAGTCTTATAGAAGGAGGGATATGGGGGATGGGATAGGGGATTCCCAGAGGGGAAACTGGGAAAGGGGATAACTTTTGAAATGTCAATAAATAAAATATCCAATAAATAAGTAAATATTTAAAAATAATATTTAAGACATATGAATATGGCTGAAATTAACCTAGTTTTTAAAGCACTGGTTGAAAAATATTAAAAGTAACTTGGATGGAGGAGGTTGCTCAGTCAGTAACATGTCTGCTGTGCAAGCAGACGGACCAGACTTTGGATCACCAAAAACAACATAAAAAGCCAAGTGTGGACAGTTCATATCTATAACCTAGAGCTGATGAGCCTACATTCAAAGAATCTCTAAAGTGCAGTCAACTTACCACAACCAATGAGTCTCAGGTTGTGGCTTACATTACGTCTGTCTCAGACAGTCATGGTCTAGATCAGTAAGCTCAACCTTGGATTATGGATCAACTACCAGGATGTTCTAGGCATCTTCCAGAAAGGAGTATTAACAGGTCCCAGAGAAAACTGGAGTGTGTTTTTGTCTTGAACATCAGGAGCTGGTGAGGGGGGACTTCCCATGAGAAGTTGAAGAGATACACAAAGCCAGGTTGTCTGTCTTAAACCAGGTTGCCTAGGTCTGTGGATGTCATCACTCTGCATGGCATCTCCAAACATTCTGTCCCTATCTGAACACTACAGCATGGTAAAATCTTGAGTTAGAGGCTAGGGTAAAATGAGAAGGGTGTCTCTACATCCAGGAATGACCAATAGAACTGGGACTGTCCCAGTTTGCTTTCTGTTGGTGGGATAAAGGCCATGTTCAAGAGCAACATGGGGAGAAAAGGATCACCACATCTTACAGGTCTCACTCATTACCGAGGCAGCCAGAGCAGGAACTGAAGCCAGGAACCAGGAGGCAGGAACTGAAGCAGAGGCCACTGAGGAACACTGCTTACTGGATTGCTTCCAAACCTATATTCAGCTACTGTTATCGTAGAGCCAAAGCCCACCTGCTAAGGATGGCACCGTCCACAGCGGGCTGGGCTCTCCTATATCAGTCAGCAATCAAGGACTTGCCCCTACAGACATGCTCACATGCCAATCTGATGGAGGCAATTCTTCAGTTGAGAGTTCCTCTCCCCAAGTGTGTCAATTAGACAATCAAGCCTAGCTATCACACAGAGCGTGGACCTGAGGCATGGATATCCTTGAAGATCCCCTTTGAAGGGCTAATTCTAGAGCTGTGGTTTGGGGTGGTAGGTTTTGATTAAGAGCTTTTATTTTGGTTGTCCAGCTAAAGGGTGACATCATCTCTTAAATGATCCCTCTCATCAGGATGTGCCACAGTCAAGGCCGTTAGGCATGGCTTCACACCCATTTCTTCCCTGGTGAGCAGACAGAGGCTTCAATTCCCTTCAGCTTCATGGTTTTTTTTAAAGATTTATTAATTTATTATATATAAATACACTGTCACTCTCTTCAGACATACCAGAAGAGGGCATTGGGTCCCATTACAGATGGTTGTGAACCACCATATGGTTGCTGGGAATTGAACTCAGGACCTCTGGGAGAGCAGTCGGTGCTCTTAACCACTGAGCCATCTCTCCAGCCCCACATAGCAGTTTTGATCAATGATGGACAAAACACGACAATGATCCCATAAAATTATATTATATAGCCTTGCTGATGTTGTACCAACCTGCCTAATGACACTTCCAAGAGAGCATGCACTCCTGTTGGTAAGAGATTCCTATTTTAGGAGTCTTGCTTCTATACTATCCCACTGTGCTAATCAAAAGGGAAAGTCTCCTGCTGTCCATTTGAAGCCAGTGGCTGCATCGCTAGTTGCCAGTGAATGCATAAACCTTTGAAAACTCTACTATAGCAGGGTGGTCATCTTCAATCAGGTTTCACAGAAGCCCGAGGCAAGCGTTCTGATGCAATTGGTTTGAGAACTATGAAGAAGGTGATCAGGCCAGGGAGAGGCAAGAGGCGAAGATGTGAGTATGGTAGCATTCCGGTTCAAACCTGACCCCTCAGGGGCTCATGACAGTAGAGTGTGCTCCTCTTAAAGCAGTAAGACTGGCTAAATAGACCCCCTTCCCTGTCACCTTTTAGCTAAGCATCACACTAGAGTCAGTCTTGGGACATAACTTCCTAGATAGTCCACAGCAAGGGCTATTCACACTGAAAGCTGTGTCCTATTGGAAGCCTGGACTGAGAAGCTGAATGATGGGCCCCCGCTGATGAGAAAGGGCCCTAACGACAAGGAACGCATGTGCTTGGTTTGAGTTTGGCTTTGGTATGCAGTAGCCAGTGTCTCAGTCTCCTTATCTGTAGAAGGAACCAGTGAGAGGAGCTGCTCTGCACACATCAGTCTCTGTACAAATGAATGCAAGCACTTGAGGTAGCCCTTGATATAAAACCGCACACGGGTTTCACTTAGAAGCCCTGACAGCATGAACACTTACCAAACGTTAATGTAATCTGTTTGCTGCTGTGCTGTTCTGAGAGAGTTCCACACCAGCTGGGTTATTAAACAATTTCTAGTTGTTCTGCATAGCTGGATACTGAGGGGTGAGATTATCACCCCAGAGATAAACTTAACCATAATCTAAAGAGTCCATATCTAGGAGATCGCTGAGATTTATGCCCTCCTTCTTTGGATTTAAAATCAAACAAGATTAATCGTCCATGCGTTTCTCCTTGACGAGTGGGGATGGAGACTGTTAGGTTTCCATGACTACAGCAAGCATGGGAGATGAATCAATTCTTAAAGACTCCTACATCAATCAGCAATCAAGAAATTGCCCCATAACCGTCCCACGGGCCAATCTGATGGAGGTAACTTCAGCTGAGGCTCCCTCTCGCCAAGTGTGCCAATTTAACAATCAAGTTCAGCTGTCATGCGGAGCATGGACCTGAAAGACAGACATCTTTGAACGTCCTGAGCAACAATCTATGTTCACTGGACCCTGTTTTTCCGGGTCTGGGTTGGTCCAGTACTGCACAGCAGATGCCCCAGTGGAGAAGGCCTGTTCACCTAGTGCAGTCAGGGAAGCAGCCAGAGGTATCAATACTCCCTTCCAGGTTCTACCCCACTAGGTCTCACTTCTTCATAGCTCCATGACCTCCCAGGGAAGCCACTTGCTGCAGATTAAGCCTGCAGCCTTGGGGGCTGTTGAGTCAACTATATTTACAAAGTGTTTGCTGCTAACTGGTGCGATTTGCTGTGTAGACTCTGTCATCCTTTAGCTATGATCACACCGGAGAGTCTTGGGGCTAACCCCCAAGATATTCCCTAACGAGGCAGCTTCCCACGCCAAAGGCAGTTCATGGTAGAATCTGCCGCTGTGTCCCATTGGGGTGCAGGGGTCAGAACAGCTGACGTAGGTGGGCACCCGCTGCTGGGAGTTAAAGAACTACATTTGTGCCAAGCTATGGCAACACCGGATAAAGTTTTGTGGAAGTTCTCGGTAGGTGGGAGATTCTCCAAGTGATACATGGCAGGAAAAACTATGCGATATCAAAACACTAGAGGGCCTGTTCTTGGGGTCTTGCGCCCTCCCAAAGCTAACATGGCAGACCACGTTGGTGCACTTCTGCTCTTACTTACAGGGGGTTGAGGAGAGGATACAATTTGGGGTCTCTGCCCCAGACACAACTAGAGAAGGTGGGGTGGGTCACTAGGTAGCAGGCAAGGAAAGAAGCTCTTTTCCTACTAAAAGGGGAGGGGGGAAGCAAGTGGGGAAAGCCCACCAATTCCGGGATTCAGATCTCACAGTGATGGTTGAGTCATTTGCATCCTCAGAGCTTGCTGGTGGGTTGATAACCAGATCCTGAGCAAAGTAGCACTAGGCAGAGGTTATCAAGATATAGGTGGCCGTCGCAGCTCCTCACTGCCCTAGGCCCTAGATAGGGGGTGGAAGGGAACACCCCAAGGAGCTGTGGTGTTTGGAGAGAAGACCACCACCTTGGCGATTCCTCCACAAGTGCTGTCCCTGGCACAAGAGGATTGAGCCCTCCTGGGAAGGGCCAGAAGAGGGGGACTTTGGGGGTCACACCCCTTAGATTGAAAGATCTGGTAACCAGGTTCTTTCTCCGTATTCCTTGCTGGAGCTGGGGCCACACTTGGAACCCGCAGAATGATCCGTGTGAAATGCAAATTTGTACATACGGTTCTCTTCCGCTAAATTTCCTAAATGGCTCTACATCAGCCTGAGGAACGTCTACCTCGTCTGACATTAATGCAACTTTCTTTGCCTCTCCACCTCACCCCCCTCCTTGAGTCTTACACCCTCCCCACCACCTCCCTCCGTCTCTCGTCTCCAGTGGCACTGGTTAAATTACTCTGATTTCCCCAAGGCTCAAGCATGTCTCTTTGATCACTTAGCCTGAAACACTCTGCACTTCTTTCTTCCTGTAGCCAGTTTCTCAGAACACCTCCTACAGTGTCCCCAAACTCTACCTTGTAACCCTGCCACAGCTTTCTAGAACGGTACTTCTCAATTTGGGGGTCCTGATCCCTTGGGGTGCCTAAGACCGTAATAAAACCGGGTGGTTACATTATAATTCATCAGCGTAGCAAAACTACAGTTAAGAAGTAGCAACGAAAATGATTTTTATGGTTGGAGGCCACTTCGTGAGGAACTGCATTAAAGGGTTGGTACATTAGGAAGGCTGAGACCCGTGGCTCGTGTACGGCATGTTTCTATTTTCCTTTTCTTCACCCTTACACCAACTAAACTGCCTACCTGTGTGCCAACGGAAGCTGAATGTGGGAAGAGCCTGAGCGTTCCTGTCAGAGGGACCTCGGCTCCCAGCCCCGCCCTGCATTCGCCATCTGTGCAAGGCAGCAAGTCCCTCAGCCTCTCTGCCGCTCAGTTCCCGGTCTGTAAAGGAGACCATCGTAATGATGAGCAATCAGGCAGTGTGTGTTAAGTATTTTGCGTGTCACCAGGCACTTAGGAACTAGTCATCACAAATGGCTGTAAGTCTACCTCAAATCTCCTCTTGGCCTAGACTCTTCTCAAGACACTAGATGGTTCTTATTGTACCAAGTGGATTCAGGAGACCGAAACCACGGTTTTCCCAACCTCAGGAAGGTCCTTTATCACTTGTTCTTATTCAGAGTGGTTATCTGGTCTTTCGGATGCTTCCGTTTCTTTAAACGACCTTGTGTAATTACGGTACCCGGGAAAACATTTTGAACAAGCATGCGACACTAATGTGGCACCGCCGTCATTCCCTTATTGTTTGTTGAAAGATGTGATTCTAAAAGTATTTGAAGCTGGGCTGGCAAGATGGCTCAGTAGGTAAAGACACACAGTCTGCAAATCTGTAGAGCTGAGCTCCTCCCCAGGAGAGAACCAAGTCCTGAAATTTGCATTCTGATCTCCACATGCATTCCATGGCACGTACACACACACACACACACACACACACACACACACACACACACACACACACTAATAAGTAAATATAAATATGTGAAACTAACTGAATGCTGGGAGAACATTACTAATTTACACAGTTAATGTTCACTTTTAGCCAAGACCCTTAACATTCCCTTCTGTATTCTTTCACCAGAAAGGATAAGCTGTCAAATAAGTTTGTCCTAGTCAGGGTCTTACTGCTGTGAACAGACACCGTGACCAAGGCAACTCTTATAAAGGATGCATTTAATTGGGGCTGCCGTGCAGGTTCAAAGGTTCAGTCCATTATCATCAAGGCAGGAAGCATGGCAGCATCCAGGCAGGCATGGTGCAGGAGGAGCTGAGAGTTCTACATCTTCATCTGAAGTCCGCCAGCAGAATACTGGCTTCCAGGCAGCTAGGGTGAGAGTCTTAAAGCCCACACCCACAGTGACACACCTACTCCAACAAGGCCACATCTCCTAATAGTGCCACTCCCTGAGCTGAGCCTATACAAACCATCACAGAGTTATTAGACATCTCACCACTCTCTCTTCTCCAATTATGTGTGTGTGTGTGTGTGTGTGTGTGTGTGTGTATGCTGGTAATTAGGGGGGAATTTATATTTTGTCCAACATAGCCTTACACGATTGGTCTTAGGGGGGCTAGTTACATCACTACTACCAAAATTTTAGGTGCTTAGATCATTAGAGCTAGAAATATAGAGTTCCGGAGAAAAGAAGATTGAGCTTGTGGATGTACTCCCCACCCCCAAAAAAATGACAAAATGATTACCATAAACCATACAAGGTGAGAATTGGAGAAAGAACATTATGAAAATGTAATAAATTAAAAATAGTGAACAAGGGATAATTGACTCCTGTATGGTACTTTTATTTTCTTTTTTTGTTGTTGTTGTTGTTGTTGTTGATAAAAATAGTTTTACATATGGAATGCAACATGACATTTCCATACAAGCATATCTTTGTGAAACCATAGGGTCATGTGACTGACACAGCTATTTATAATGTTTTTGTGGTGAGAATATTTACCTCATTCCTGTTAGACTACACAGTACATTATCATACACTATAATCATCATGCTGTACAGATGTCATCAGAATGTCTTCCCCCTACCCTACCCCACTGAAGACTTCTATTCTTCTCAATCAGATGGCTGACTTAAATCTCAATCCTAAACCTGTAAGGAGACAGCTAAGAAGAGACATCCTGGTTTTCTACTGAGGGTCCTGGAAATCTCTGGAATGAGTGAGCCACACCACATTTTTCTGAAAGAAGCAAAACTAGGTTGACTAAAGGATTAGGCAATGTGGTGGTTTGAATAAACTTGGCCCAGGGAGCAGCACTATTGGGGGTGTGGCCTTATTGGAGTGGGTGTGGTCTTGTTGAAGGAAGTGTGTCACTGTGGGAGTGGGCTTTGAGAGACCTTCCTTCTGGCTACCTGTAACTCAGTCTTCCCTTAGCAGCCTTCAGATGAAGAGTTAGACCTCTCAGCTCCTCCTGCACCATACCTGCCTGGATGCTGCCATGTTTCCACCATGATCATAATGGACTGAACCTCTGAACCTGAAGGCCGGCTCCAATTAAATGCCGGCCTTATAAGAGTTTCCTTGGTCATGGTGTCTCTTCACAGCAATGGAAACCCTAACTAAGACAGGCAATGCCAGGTCTGTGCAGCAAATTGCATCCTTCTCCAGCCCCCAGACACTGGAGGCTCATGCACTAGAGACAGAAATCAGGCTTTCTGTTGAGGTACGTGAGGCACAGGAGAGGGGCTACTATGTTGTAGCCAGAATTATGAACACAACATTACCTACTGCATTTGAGAGAATACCTCACCATCCCCAATCCCTTTTCTTGAAGAGAAAAGCATGTGCATGGGGTTGCTTCCCCCAAGTGGATAGTGAGAAGATTTGTCCCTAGGTCAAAAAGAGTAGCCCAAATCTACCAGTATGTGTGGCGATGGCCACAAAATGTCCCTGGAAATCACACTCCAGTGAGTCCCATTGTCAGCAAGCGCATGGTTTCCAGATAGCTCAGAGCTCTTAAATATGAACTGATGGCCAGCATCACCAGACAGGGAAAAAACATAGCCTAAAGAGGGACTGACACCGAAGACCAGGATGGGAGCAACTCCGAAAAACAGAGATCACTGTATGTGTCAGGTACTGTGTGTACTTGGGTAGGAAATGGCTTTTTATTCATAAAAAAGTAGCATCCCTCTCTTCTCTGTGTGTGTATGTTTTTCAGTGCACATGTGTACAGGTGCGTGTGGATGTCAGAGGTTGACTGTTGGATATTTTCCTTAATGTCTGTCCACCTCATTCTTTTTAATACATTTTGTTTGTTGAGATTATAATATAATTTTATCATTTCCCCTTCTCTTCTCTCCTTCCAAACCCTCCCATGTACATATGCAAAAATCTTAGTTTCAATTGATGACCCCCTTTTTTTATTGTTACATGTCTCTGTGTGTGTGTGTCTTTATGTGTCTATATGTGTCTATATATGTGTGTCTCTGTGTGTATGTCTGTATGTGTGTGTGCAGATGTATACATGTGGGTATCTCTGTATGTCGATATGTGTTTGTGTATGTGTGTGCATATGTGTGTGTATCTACGTGTGTATGTCTGAATGTGTGTATCTCTGTGTGTAGGTCTGTATGTGTGTGTGCATGTGTGTACGTGTGTGTATCTATGTGTGTCTGTATGTGCATGAGCATGCTCACTCCTGCTCTTGCCTTGCTGCACCTGTGGAAGTCAGAGGACATCGTTCAAGAACTGGTTCTCTCCTTTCCTTTGTGAATCTGGAGGATGGAGTTCCTGCAGCCAAGCTCGGTGGCACATGCTTTTACTCACTGAGCCATCTTTCTAGACCCAAATATGCCTTTAAAATAAAATTTCAGGAAACCAAAAATTCTTGTTAAGTTTGCATTAAAAAAAAAAACCCTACAGAAAGGAGAGAAGACAAAGTGAGACAAATCTGTCCAAACCGATGGACCCGCTGACCACAGGCTAACACCTCTGTAAGCCAGAGCTGAAATAAACCCTTCCTCCTTTAAGCTGATGCTCCTGGGTATTTCAACACAGATAGGAACAGAAGATTAACACAGAAGAAAAATCTAAGTGGACATACATAAAAGCTGCATAATTACCCTCCAGACATTTTGCTCAACAATTCCAGTTCTGACTGAACAACTCCACTTCTGAGTATATACGTCACAGAGTCGTGACGTTGTCTACATTTAAAGAAAACAGAAAACAAGTGTTGGTGAGAAGATGTCGAAACTAAAACTCTTCTGCACTGTAGACAGAAGTGTGAATACCATTTGGTGCCATACTTTGTTTTCTGAATCTTTCCTCAAAAGAACAAAAGAAAAGACTTAAGTGAGTGTTTGCACGAACACGTCCAACGAAGCTTTGTTCACAATAGTCAAGAGCTAGAAATAACTTCCTTGCCTACTGACAGAATGACAAACAAACTGTGGATTATAATGGAAGGCTCCTCAACCTTTGAAAGAAGGAGGGATTGCTGGTCCATGCTACAATGTAGACAAACCTTTAATACATCGTGCTAGATAAAACAACCCATAAAGAACAAATGCCACATAATTTCATTTAGATGAGATATTTTATGTAGTTAAATACATAGATCCCCAAAGAATGTTGACAGCTGGGGCCTGGGGCACAGCAGATGTCCAGTGGATATGGAGTTTCCTTTTGAGAGGATGAAAAGGTGAGGTGAATAGAAGTGACTGTCACACGATGAGTGGCACTCCCTAAATGATGAATCTTGTGTAAGTTTTCCCATAAGAAAAACACAAGTGAAATATACAATTTACAAGAAGCAAGCAAAATTAAGCAGCTCAACAGCTAGGAGTGGAGTGTTTTCCTCCAAGCATGGCAAACACCTACTTGTCTTCCTTTCTTTTAATATGTGTGTGTGTGTGTGTGTGTGTGTGTGTGTGTGTGTGTGTGTCTGCACGTGTGTGATGCGTATCTACTTTTTAGCATGTTCTCACTGTGCAGCTCTGGCTGGCCTGGAAGTTATTGTGCAAATAAACAAGGCTGGCCTTGAACTCCTAGAGATCGCCTGCCTCTTTCTGCCAAGTACTGGGATGACAGGAGTCCAGCAGCACACCTGGCAAGAATGACTGCTTTTTAAAGAAATTTGTAAATGATCTTTTTAACCTACATACACAGAAGTCTATATTGCTACAAACAAGTAACATGAAGGGATTATTTAGACAGCCAGTCTTGTCATGGAGAAGATAAGGTCACCTTAAAACGGTGGGGTCAGAGTTCAGCATCCTTTCACATTGGCTCTCATAATAGCCTCTTCTTGCAGGCTTGAAGTCTCCTTCAGTTACTTGTCTTCATGTTTTATTAAATGCCTAATAACACTGCCGATTTCCCCACCTTGCCTCGTACAGCTGGTTAATGGCATCCCATGCACACTTTTGAACTAACGAAGTTTTCCTGGTTGTCCCCCCTACTTCGTAATCAAATCAAAGCTGAAGTATCAGGTCCTACATTCAGTGCTGCTTCCCCACTGACTGTAGAGACTTCGTATTTAAAGGATCAGACACACCTTTTTAAAAGTGGAGCCGACCAAATTAACTGAGTCCAAAAACCTGCCCGTGGCCACCTGCCTGGCTGTAGAAAGCTTCTCCGTTTCAACTCAACTCAGCCACCAGTTAAATATTAATTTTAATGTTAATATTTTCCAGTAGAAATATGATATCGTTATAGAGAGCAGTTAGACTGAGCAATGATATATAATTTACCACGCTTCGGTCTTTAGAATAAAATCTTCATATTCACAGTGCTTCCAACAATACCCCATTAGTTAGCAGCTAACATATATTAATGGGAAGCCATAAAATAATTTTTAAAAGAGCCATCAGGACCAGCCATCAGCATATCCTCCAACACTGACAGAGTGCTTTTTCCCAGAATAGTGCTCAGCAAGTCATTAATCTTAGAACACTAAATAAAATTCCCTATGCTTTTAAGGCACCACTGATTATTACAGCGGCGTTGAACGCCGTGCGTGCCTTCTCCTCTGATGTCACTGTCTCAACCAGACGGTGCACTTCCCGAGGACTACTGACATAAGAAGCGCTCGTGAAGCATCTGTAAAAGGGAACCAATCAGAGGGTGGTCTTGGAATGCTTAGGCTGAAGGCAGTCTTTTTTTTTTTCCAGAAAAAATGAAGTTTTTATTTTCCCTTGTCACCCAAGGTTGGTTGATGTCAAGTCTGATATCAGGAACCGGTCAGTTAATCATTCATATTCTCAGTGTTGATTTTGAATTAGAGGAACAGGAGCCATTCCAACTCAGTGGGAGACACGAAAGCATGCAAACAGAGCAAGTAGCTTGTGTGCAAACTGCAGCCCAAGCTCTGCCTGGCAGAGACCAGGGTGATGTACGAGGGCCAGATTCTTGGGCACTCACCAGGCTAAGCAGGCCTATGATCTGCGTTGAAGCATTCGTGAACCCCAAAAGACCACCAAGGAGCCGTTTCTGAGGTAAGCACGTTAGGGTCTCAATATTACAAACTCGAGTTTGGGCTTACCGCCGACCCACAGGATGGTTTGGTGAAGCAGCCCTGAACTCTCATTAGGACAAGGTTCGATAGAAAATGGAGGCGAGTGAGGGGGCGTCCAGCCTGGCAAGCATCTAATCGATGGCCGTTGTGAGCCGACAGGTGGGTGCTCTGAAGCAAGTCTGTATACAATCATGAGCGGTCTGAACCTACATCTGAAACAATCAGACTAGTCCTTGATTAACTGTTGCTAGGAAGCAGCTAGGGAGTGACTCTGGCCAATGACAAGCCGAGGCTGGGCGTCCTTCCTGGTACTTGAGTGAAGCTTGGGCTCTCAGGCCCAAGATGGAGTAGGTTTGGCCTCTCAGCTGCACAAACCTAGGCAAATGCTGAAAGTTGGGGATAGCACGGACAAGCGAGGTTCCAGACATTCACCAGGCTGGGCAAACACAAAGGCTGTGAGACCCAGGCTAGGCCTGGGGGTTGAACAGCTTTGGCTCTCTAATGTCGTAAGGACAGAAATAAAGATTCAGTGAGACGAAGAGACAGATCCAAGATCTCAGGTAAGAAAAGACCTAGGACGGAAACAGGCACAGGGCTGTTCTCCCCAACTTCTGCTTCATATCTAAAAAAGACCACTATGTCTTGTATACTGTAAATTTCTGTTCTGCACAGGTTTGCATGGAATCATTCAAGTCACTGAAAGGTCCATTTCTCCCCTCACTTATACTGTTTGATTAAGTTTTCATTGTGGAAAATTTCAAAATACACCAAAGTAGTAAAGAGAAGTATAAAACGACCCCACGTTTAACAGTTGTCAACGTTAATCAACACTTGTTAGTTTTATTTCAGTTCACTTCCTACATGCAGTTTTCCCCCTCTCCAATGTTTTAGGGCAAATAATTTCAGATCAGATATGTAAAAGAGCCCAATCAAACTGACTCTAGGTGGTACCAGCTAACATCAAGACTCAGCAATACTGTGAGGAAGCCCAGGTCAAAGGAAAAAAAAACAGAACCAAACCTTCACCTTCAGTCAATATTAAGCTACAGCCTCTGCTTCTAACCCATTCTTTGACAGCTGGTGTAGCAATGCGGGCTCTAGGACTATACAAACCTGGGTTTTGCACCAGCAGTACGATCTTTACACCCCTTGCCAACAGGGGTCTCCCTGGAGCCTTGGGGGACTAGGAGCAGAAGGAGAGACCTAGCTGAATATGGTGGGTTGCTTTCTCTGAGGCTTCCTGCCCCGGTAGGCACAGTGCCTTCCTGTAGCAGCACTAAGACCTGTTTATAGCTTTTCCCAGCGATTGCAAAACTGGAAATTTCTTCAGCCATATCCTCATCAGGATGAGTTCACCTCTACATGGGTGAGTTGAGGGACCCTTGTCCTAACACCAGGCTCCAGGCCCAGGATTTTTGGGGGGAAGGGATCAGAAACAGCTTGCCCAAACAGCTGAGCACTTCAATGATTTAATCATGTCAACCTTTAGCTCCCACTCCTATCCTAGGTAGGATGGTCCTGAGGCTTCATTCATGAAGCAAGGGTATTTTCGTCTTTTTAATGAAAGGCCCTTTGGGTCCAGTCAGTTTTTTTTTTCTAGATAACCTTTGTATTTCTGTCTCTTGAGAGACCTCTCTGATGAACATGGCATTTTAGGTTCAAGCCCAGCACTTTGGATTACATCAGAGTTTAATAATTAATTGGTAGCTTGAGAGATATTGTCGAGGTTAGGGACAGGTTTGTATGGAATCATTAAAGTCATTAAAAGGTCTATACAAGCAAGGAGATTCAGCCTCCTGCGTGCCATTCTCGGGGAAATGGTACTAAGTTCCTGGCACCTGCAGATTTCTCAACTCCAGTTCAATCTTTATGACATCAATACCAGAGACACATCCAAGTATCTTCTGTCAATAAAGGCCATGACACATCTCTAACATTATGAAAATGGAGAGGCCTTCAAACACACATACAGTGAAGAGCGTATATTCTGCCTGGTTGGAAAGCTCCCAAGACATTTACCTTCCTCCTGGACTCAATCGTGCTTGGTGAGTGTCTTAGTTTCATTTCCTGTGGCATTGATGAAATAGCCCGACTGAAGCCACTTACAGGAGGAAGGGCTGATTTGGCATACAGTTCATCATTATAGTTCATCATTATGTGGAAGCAGAAGCGGTAAGAACTTGAAGCAACTGGGCTCACCTCATCCACAGTTGAGAGCAAAGAGAAATGGATCAATGCACATATACCAGTGCGTATCTCTTCTTTTAGTCCAGGGTAGAGCTCATCACACAGGGCTGCCTGCAGTCAAGAAAGATTTTCCCTCCTCCATTAACCCAGGTGAGAACGTCACCAGCAGGCCAACCTCATCTAGATAATTATTGAGACTCCTTTCCAGGAGATTCTACATTGTGTCCAGTGGACGACCAAAGCGAATCCTCACAGTCTCCTTCCAGAAGACGGTAACTCACTTAACCTCTGTTTCATTGTCAGCTAGGGTTATGAATTCTGCTTATCCTGCCTATCTACAGGATTACTCAATTCACTCAGTATTGATCATCTATAGGCAAGGCCTTCAGTACCTATCCCAAAGAATACAAAGAAAAGTCAAACATGGTTCCTGCCCGAAGGGAAATTACAAGTCATTATTGTTCTATGCATCTTACAGGCAGTTAATGGCATACCAGCTAGCAGACGCAGCTAGTAGTTGAGAGTACAGCAAGGCCTAAAGTACAGTTTCTTCCTACAAGGGTGTAACAATTGAGCGGGGAGAGAGACAGAGACGGAGAGATAGATAGGGTGGGAGAGACAGAGTTGGAGAGATGAAGACAAAGATGGAGAGACAGAAAGACAGGGACAAAGATGGAGAGAGAGACAGAGAGGGAGAGACAGACAGGGAGGGAGAGACAGACAGACAGGGACAGAGATGGGCAGACAGGGAGGGAGAGACGGATAGACAGGGACAGAGATGGACAGACAGGGAGGGAGAGACAGACAGGGATAGAGATGGACAGACAGGGAGGGAGAGACAGATAGACAGGGACAGAGGTGGACAGACAGGGAGGGAGAGACAGACAAACAGGGACAGAGATGGATAGACAGAGAAGGAGAGACAGACAGAGACAAAGAGAGACAGACAGGGAGGGAGAGACAGACAAACAGGGACAGAGATGGATAGACAGAGAAGGAGAGACAGACAGAGACAGACAGAGACAGACAGGGAGGGAGAGACAAAAGGACAGAGAAAGGCAGAGGGAGGACAGGGACGTGAAGAACAGGGCTGAATGTGAACAAGGAGAGTGAAGCCAGGCTTGCAGTCAGCTACTCTAGAAGCAGGAAGATCATGAGTTGAAGGCCATGATCTATGGAGACTTTGTCTCCAAACAAACAAACAAACAAACAAACAAACAAACGAAATGGGTTGGGGTGAGAGCTCGGTATAGAACATTTGCCTAGCATACACAAAGTCCTAACCAGTCCCCAGTGTTACTAAGGAAGGACAAAATGAATCAGCCTGGCAGTTGAGGAAATCAAGACCTCATTGAGAGGATCAGGCGGGATTGGTGGATTTAGCATTGGATGGTGAGCAAAGTTTAAAGACTGAACAAAGCAGGAAGTACCTGCCCTTTCAGGGGTGCCATTGGCAGGCTGGCTGATGACACATGAGCGGTCGGTAAACTCACTCAGGAGGACAAAAGACAGAAGTGGAATGTACTAGAGTGGGTAACCACCCTCAGAGAGAACCAGTAGAGGGAAGCTGTCTGCAGAGACATGCTAAAGCGTGGCCCCTAGGAGCTTCTACAGGGCAGTGGGAGAGCGTCTCTACAGCACAGCCTTCTGGGGTAATTGTGGTTGGGCTTATCTTGTTTAGCAACAGACAGCCTTAGGAGGTCGACTGTTTTGGAGTCAGAAATGGTTTCTACAGCCACTGCCGACCTAAAGTGGCATCCACACTTAGCAGTTAACCGCACTTAGCTTTCTGATGAGATTACAGTCCTGCTGGGAGACAGCAAAGACCTACCTGCCTTTGAGATTCCCGGCTCTGAGGCAGAGCAACTTTGCCCTGAGGGGAGGTTGTCTCCACACAGCCACCTGCTTGAAAACAGCACTCAAAGTGTCCAAGGAGCCTGGGTAGCTCACAGCTGCCTGAAGGGGCGTGGAGCTGTCAGAATCAGAGAGGGGCCTGCGTGTGAGTGACAGAGGCTTGGAAAACTCTTGGGCGTGGTTATGATTGGGAACGCAGGTCACTAGTGAGGCTGGATCTAGGGCAAGTGAGTGCACGTGGTCTAATTTCAAGTTAAATATGAGTAGGAAGAATACATTTCCACAAGGCTGTCTTTTACACTTGATCTTAGCCAAAAGGCTGAGAAGCGATAAGGCAGCCTTTTAAATATAATAAGCTGACAGGAGACTTCAAGGTCGGTAAAGCCCCTGGGTCAGAAGACAGCTGCCATGAGGAAGATAGTTCTGTGAAGGAGTTAGCCCTGCAGGGTCATTAAAGTGTTAGATTATAGAAAATTAAATAAGCGGTCAATAATATTTCCTTAAAGCAGGGCCAGTACTCAGCTTTAAGTTCCTAATGTCTGCCACAGTGATGCATACCTAATAAATATCGGGAACCCCAGTGTCTGCGGGATGCTCAGATGGTCGTAGACCCTCCCTGAGCATATACCTAGGAGACAGGACAGGACAGCTTCTTTCAGTAACCTGTCAGGGAGATCTGCTCACTCTCTCAGGGAGATCTGCTCTACTCCCTCAGACAAACACAGGTGGACGTTTCAATGCATGGCCTGAGCCCCCTTTAATGAAGGCAGGCTGACAGCAGACAGCCGACAAGGATTGATTTTTTTAGATGATAAGAAAACCTTGTGATTTTTCAAAGGAAATTAAAGGTGCTGAATGAATAAAAAGGAAGTAAAAGGTCATAACTGCTCCCAAGGGGTTGCGGGTTTTATTATAGGTAAAAGGGAGAAGACAATCCGAGGCAGAGACATATGGGAGAGTCCAGAGTGGACATGGGCAGGGGAGAGGGGACCCAGGAGCAGTGGCCAAGAGGGCAAAAAAGTCTGTGTAACCAAAATGGCTGAGTTACATAGGAATCAGAAAGGCTAGGGGAAGGGAAAGTAGGGGGCAGCCTATGCCAGCCCGGAGGAGCCTGTAGGGACTGAGGGATGCTGGGAGAACATGGAGACCAGCATTGGCTTTGATATAATAGGTACCTCAGTTAGCTACTTTGTCCTGGGTTTGAGACCTAACAGGTAATAGAAAGAAGCAGAGGACTGGGATGTCTGCTGTGAATAAATTCATCCAAGAGAGAAGGCAGAAGTTTATTAGGAACACTGGGCCACAGCCACAGCGAGCAAATCAACAAAGGGAAGCCATTTGCAGAGCCAGGTTCAGGATTACCTAAAAGGGAGCCACTCAGCGGGGCAATGGGCAGTGTTTTTCTCTCTCTGTCTGTCCATCTCTCTCTCTCTCTCTCTCTCTCTCTCTCTCTCTCTCTCTCTCTCTCTCTGTGTGTGTGTGTGTGTGTGTGTGTGTGTGCATGTGTGTCTGTCTGTCTCTGTCTCTGTCTCTCAGTGTAAACAATGAAAATACCAGTTGACAGAGGGGGAAATCTGAGAGAGAGAAGAAGAGAGAGAAACAGAGAGACAGAGAGAGACAGAGACAGAGAAGGAAAGAGAGAAAATCAGTCTTCTACAGGAATGAACCTCTACATAACTATCAATACCAGCCCTAAAAATATATACTTATGAGCAACATTAAATAAACACAAAAGGATGTATGTATAAATTATTCATTTATTCATATGTAAATAGACATTTTATATATGTATGTATATATATAAATTTTTAAGAGGGAGTTTGGGAGGAGTTGAAAGGAATGGGGGGGGCTGTAGACACAGCACACAAATAAGAAGCTTTAAAAATAAATTCCATATGTAAAAACTGAAAAGTGAGTGCTCGTTATTTTGAAGCAAATCTACTTTATCTTATACTGAATATTCTTGAATTTTCAAGAGAAGCAGTGAATTCACACGTAAGGAGGTGAAAGACAGCACAGCTCACAGGGTAGAGTGGTGGCGGCAGGCAAGGCTGTATCCAGGAGCTCCCAGAGATGCCCACGGGATGCTCTGTCCTCATCTGTCTCGCGTCTCCTTTTCTCTCTCTGCATGAGCTCATCCTCTTTTTATTCTATACTGAAAATAGCCTCTCAGTTGTCAGGGACACTGGCTTCAGGCAGTCCCTGCTCACTTTACACTTTAAGCTCCTGATACGGTAAGAAGAAAGAAGAGAAAGGCTGTCTTTATTTTTTTCTAGAATATTTAAAAAAAAAAATCAGAGAGAACAATTATTGGCTGTACATCAACCAGGATCAGATGGGGTACGGAAGCCCAACTGCTTACCTGAACAGGGAGAATTTAATATATCCTATTTCTAACTAGAAGTGGGTGAAAGTTTCTTTACCTGAAAGTTAGTCCCTCCTCCTCTATTTTTTGTGACCCCAAAGTCCCTAAAAGCATAGGAAAAGACTCATAACAGCGTGGAGAAAGTGGGTAGAAATAACCATCTCCTAGCTCCAGGTTCCAGGTACTAGAACCACAGAAGACAAAAGGCTGTGTGTTCACTCTCACAAGCTGAGTCAAGCCTCTAACTGGTAACTATGTATCCAAGTGGGAGTAACCAGGAGCGAGGCCGGGAAACTACAAACGGCCCATGAGACTAGGGCGGGATAATGAGGAGCAGGGTGGGAAGGCAGGAAAGCTAAGCAGGAGGTAACACTCGGTGTGTAAGTGAACAACCAGGATGTGGGGCAGAGAGGTAGGAAACGCCAAAATAAAAGAGGAACAGAAGCTCTGGGTAAAACCTATTACTTGACAATCTAATTTGATGATGATATGATGATGATTTAAAGATCCTAAGGTACGAAAGCCAAAATAAAAGATGACGGAAAGAAAGCTGGAGAGCCTTCAAAATGGTGCAACTACATGGAAAAGAGGGCACGGCCAAATAGGAAGCATTCGCTGCTGTTGGTAAGGACATTTGCCACAAGACACAAAGAGTAGTCAGCTTGCTATTCTGGGAGGGCATAGCCGAGATGAGCTACACTGGGTCCGTAGAAGTAGTCACCCTGGCCGGAGATTCTGGGTAATCAAAGTCTATGGGATAAGGTTACTGATGGAGTGACAGTCACATGACATGACACCCACCCAACGCTAATGAACTCACAATGATAGCTGTCGTCAGTCGGAGCCATTTGGCAGGCACTAAGAGCCTCACAGATGTTAGCTGATTTCATCTTCCTGACCCTAGAGCCAGCAGAGGCTGTAAAGGGAGCTCCCGCTGGACAGCTACAAGGCTCTCACTACCATGGTAACAACAGAGGGGCAGAACTAGAGGGCTAGTTATCACGTTTCCTTACAGGGCACTCAGTCCAAGTCCTCCCAAGCTTCCTCTCAAATTCACCGCCTCTTTAAAAAAATGTACTATTTTAAAGTTATGTATATGTAAAGTGAATATATGTGAATATATTCTCTCTATATATATCTAAAAGTGAATAAATGAATAAATCTATAAATACAGAGGTGACTTACCATTCTGCTTGCAGACAAAGCCAAATTCTAGGGCTCAGTGTCCAGGCCTGGCTTACACGTTCGTTGCTATGGTTAAACCAATGCAGAGCCAGCCTCAAAAGTGGAATGGCTTCTTCATGGGAAGGGGGTTTCTCCCACAGGAAAGGGAAGGAGGTTAGAGAAATGCTGGGCTAGTTGGTCCTGATTGGGCTCCTTAGTTAAAGAAAGGGGAAATCAAAGCCTTTAAAATCAAAAGTGCTGTGTCCATTCACTCAAGGTTTATTAATCAAACCTTGCTAGCCCTGAACCATTGACATGTCCATGGACTCAAGGAGAACTGGGAAGTCCAGACAAGAAAGGACCACCGAGAAGGTTATGCTGAGAACTGGTATGGCGGGAAGCTACAAAAAGTTACAACTGCTCCTTCGGGTTCCTGAAGAGGCTGGTCCGGCCATGATTGTTTCAAACAGCCCGCACACTTGCAACCATTTCTGCCCAGGTGGGGTCAGAGAGAAGTCCCCACTGGCCTAGTGGGTCAGTTGTGACTGCTGCAAAAGGTATCCTGTCATAATTAGTGGGAATTCCTACCTCCCTCTGAATAAAGCGTCATTGTCACCGTCACCGTAGTGGTTTCTCTGGCTGGACAGACTGCCTCACACGGTGAGCTGGCTGGAAAATACCTTCCCTGTGCTGTTTCCCCCAGTGTTACAACCCTTCAAAAGGGACTCTTTTCTGTCTCTCTCTGTCTCTCTCTCTGTCTCTCTCTCTCTGTCTGTCTCTGTCTCTCTCTCTCTCTCTCTCTCTCTCTCTGTCTCTCTCTCTCTCTCTCTCTCTCTCTGGACCTGAGTTCTTTTCTCAACAGCTATATGGCAGCTCATGTAACTCCAGGTTCAGGAAGGTCATCTTCAGGTACACACACACACACACACACACACACACACACACACACATACACACACACACAGAGTCGGGGAGGTGCGGGGGGACTTAAATCTTAAAAAAAAGTCTCAAGTGGTCTGCCTCCACCCCTACCTTTAATAGTGTGGTTCGAGCTACTCCTGTGAAGAAAAAGCCGCAGTCCCAGGTGAAGAGAGGACAAAGAGCGGCTGGCATGGGTGACAGCCAGATGTTCATACCTAGACCCAGATGCTACAGCATTAGCTGCTGTGGAGGGCTGAGAATCCCAGCCTCCCAGGTCTACACAGGAGCCTGAATGCTTGTAGGGCCATAGGCACCAACACTCCAGGCATCTACAATAGCAGAATTACTTGTTGCCGAGGGTTGAGGCTTCTGGGCGCTTAGCTCTGGAAACCCGCTGCCTCCGTTTCCCTGCATTCTAAAGGAATTAAGATTAATTATGAGATAAGAATAGTAACGTATAAGATAAAAATAGTAGCGTTAGAATGCACCCATTTGGAGTCTGGCCAGAGGAAGAAGAGAAGGAGTTCATTCTTATTCCTCCCCACCCTACCTGGTGCCTGTAGCCATCTTGCAGTTGGGATAAAGCCCTATAAGACAGAGGTCAGGATGTAAATAAAGTCAGATCCAAACTGGTCCTGTCCTGGGGTTATAGGACCCAGAGCCCAGGCTGCTGTCTCTGTTCCCTGTTTATTATTAGAGACACAGTATTATTATCATATCATCATCATTCATTCATTCATTCATTCATTTATTCATTCATTCAACTCTAGTCTAAGGAAACTGGGACAGACATTAAGCCTTAAAGATTTCCCATTTTTGAAAGAGAAAAGAGTCTTGGGAGTTTTGTAGAGTGGTAGAAGAGCGAGCCTGACCTGAGGCAGGCCTGGTAGCTCTCTGTCCCCCTGGGCTATTTGTTTGACAGGTTCACAGTGGGAGCCCGTCGTATCTTTGCATGGGAAATCACCTTGGCCTTTGACCTTCTTTTGAAAGCGTTTGAAACACTTTAACATTGCAAGTGAGAGTGAGCATTAATCCGATGAAGGGAGGTGTGCTGCATCTCTCTTCAGGATTCTCACTTTCCCAGCAGGGCTTCAAGCATGAGATCCCCCGTTAATGCTGACAGGCCAGATAACTGAGACCTGCGGTCCTCACACCAGGGCACCCTGCCTGCTGCTGCTCTTGCCTGTCTACTGCTGTTGGTGACATTTGAGGAGATGCAAAAGCTGCCAAAGGCTGGCCCTGGTTGAGCTTCCTCTTGCCTTCTGCCTTGCCTTTGTTTCCTGATGCTGCGATGAACTATCCCAGCAGAAGCAGCGTAGTGGGAAAGCCAAGACTGAAACTTGAAGAAGCTGGTCACATCCAGTCAATAGCAGAGAGCAGCGGAATGTGCGCACGCCTGTGCACAACTCACTCTCTTCTTTTCTGTGGATTCCAGGACTCAAGCTCTAGGAATGGTGGGGCCCACTCTTAGACCGGATCCACTAACATCAGTGTCTGTAAACAAGCAGACGCCCCCGCCCCGAGGGCATGGCCACAGAGCCACTTAATCTAGGTGATCCCTCACGGAGACTCTCTCCCCAGATAATTAAGGATTGTGTCAAATTGACAGTTAAAGTAACTCCGCACAAAAAGACCCCTGACTGCTGGCTGCTAATCCGGCAAGGGCTTTATTCTCACTCAGACTTTTTAAGCAAACAGATAATTGTTATGCTTGCAAATGAATGTTAAAAAATTAGCTTGGGAAGCAATTAAATCAAGATTCTATACATGAAAGAGAAAAGAAAACCCATTTTGTAGTCTCTGAAAAGGGCAATGTAGAGCCTCCCCCCTCCCCCCCGCGAGCATAGCTGTAGCCATTTTGATCCATGCCCACCGGCTATTCCATATCATTGCTGCAATCTGCCTGCCAATCATTGACGCAGAAAAATAGCTTGATTCAAAGCAGGGTCACGCTAACCACACACCTTGTTATGTTCTGTGTGTGATGAGGTTTGTTAATCTGAAGAAATTCCACAACCGTAAGCTTCACATAGGACCCATCAAATTAATGGTCAATATGAACTGTCACGTCTAAAATGGCTTGAGTCGGCGCCAACCACCGGGCAGCACTTCCTGCACCTGCATATGAGTCCATTTATGGTTTTGGCAGTTTTAGCCTTTATAAGCTGGCCCTGAGCAAGGTCCAGCATACAGCTTTCAGCTGTTGCCCTGGTTGTTCAGTCTTTAGGTGTGTGTTCCTTAACCCTCCCTGTCTGACCGAGATCAGGTGGTTTGTGGAGTGACTCCTGGACCCCGGCAGGCAGCAATGAGGATGAAGTAACCTGGACGGTCTTCACAGTCCGAGTTCATTGTTGACTCCTCTAGTTGTCTTTCAGGAGTGAGCATTCGGTTCCACAGCTGACACTAATCTCCAGAGGCTACTTGCGAGGAGGGCTTCTGTCCTGAGTAACTTGGCTCCCTCCCTCGGCACCAGCTGGGCTGTGTCCCCAAAGCCAGAGGCTTTGCTTCTTTAACCACAGAGATGGGCTGGCTCGTCCTCGCTAAGGCAACAACCTGGGAGGCTTTTAAATGCCACTTTTCCCTGTCTTCCCCTTACCCTCACTGACAGTTGCAGAGCATTTCAGGAAATAAATCTTCAGACTAGAATAGTATTCATCTGTGTGGGAATAAGGCTAAGAACCCCTATTAAATATTGCCGACATCAGCGAATGTGTTTACGTATCTCTTTAGTTTTCTGTAATCTTTATAATTTTAACTTTCAAATATCTAGTGTCTTAATTTCTCTACAAAATTAAGGTCTTAACATTTTTCTCTACTTCTAGTTTTCATGAATTGTTCCTCGCAAGTGCTTTTAAAGTTTAGGATTTAAAATCATTTAACTTGGACGAAGTCCTCATGTAGTTTTCTTTCAGAATTATTCAGGATGTTAACGTGTTTAAAAACATTTAATATGCATTTTGTATCTGTATTTTAATATCCTTGTGTTTGCAAAACAACTGACACTACCTATGGAAAACATAGGAATATTCAACACAGTGCAAATTTACTTCTGGACACAGTTGATAGAAACCATTGTGTTTTGGAATGTGTGAGCATTGTGTAGCAGCATACCTGTGATCCCCGCATTCAGGAGACGGAGTCAAAAGGATTACGGAAAGTTCAAGGCCAGCCTGGGCTACATGTCAACACCTTGGTTTAAAAAAAAAGAAAGAAACAAACAAACAAAATAACCAAAAAAAAAAAAACCCCAAAAACAAGAAAACAAAAAAAACAAACAAAAACAAAAAAACAAAAAAACCCAGAGGGCAGGCAAGATAGCTTAGCTGTTGAAGAGTCTGTTGCCAAGCCTTATGATCTGACTTCCACCCCTGGGACCCACATGGAAGACATAAGGAAATGACCCTTGAATGTACCCCTCCAAAAACCTTCCACAAATTAATAAAATATAATAAAAAAAATAAAAATTTAAAGGAAAATATGGGAAGCCATATTTACTCCATGAATGTGTTTGCCTCTTGCAACTAAAGATCAAATGGTGGTCTTGATCTTGATATTGACCTTGATAATGATATTGATATGTGTTTGGTAAGACTGTCTACTCCTTCTGTGGGGATGTGTCACTGCAAAGTCACTCACGCAAAGAAAGTATTAAATGTCCATTGCATGACTCAGCTCAGGCACCAAGATTTTAGTAAAGAGCGTCTGCTGAGAAACATTTACTGCGTTAAAGGAAAGAAGAACCAAAAAGGATGTTTCTTCCTCTCTGTCATAGCAGCCTAAAGGTCAGAAGAAAGGCCGAGCTTCCACGAGTGGATCTGGAGACTGGAGAGCACGCAGGAGTCATGTCAGCTCACCCTAGGACTGTCTACCTGAGGATCTCTTCTCCTTAGAGATCATGGAGTCATGAGTCACACTTCTGCCACCTGCCCCTGACTTGGTCTGAATATGCTACCACCTCACGTTCTGTCTACCACTGAGCTACAGTGTGCAAAGTCTAGCCTAGCTTCCCTGCCCTTCCCCTAATTCATAGACCTGGGGTTGGTACATAGGGTCCTGATAAATACTTGTCAGCTGAATAACTGAACAATCGAAAAATCTCCATCAGTTCTCTGCTCATAGCAAATAAAGCCCGAAGGGTTGACCCCACATCGGAGGCACACACTTTTGCCTTGTTCTTTCATTCTTACCTTCTCCACTCACACACTCTGTGACTCTGGAGAGTATGAATATCTCCTATTCACTCCTACACCCTGAATTAGCTGTGCTGCTTTAACAAAATACCAAACGTTGGGTAATCTTTAGGGAACAGAATTTATTTCTCACAGTTCTAGAAGCTTGGAAGCCCAAGGTCAAGGAACCCTAGGGTTCAGGTGTCTGATGAAGGAGTACTACTCTAAAACGGGGGTAGGGGTGGGGGAGAATATATCTTAGGAGGGAAGAACACTGTCTTCAATAGGCTGAATGTCAGGGAAAAGACATAGAAAATCTCATTCATAAGGGGAAGCCCTTAAAGCTACCGTTAAGGTCCCACCTGTTAGATTTCCGAGGCAGCATCTAGAGATAGAAGGCAAAAAGCAGCCTCAGCAGACAAGACAGTTTATTTCAAACAACGAAGGAAATACACAGCCGAAAAGGGGTTCCTGTCTTGAAGATTATATTGGGGTTTGGGGAAAGTGCAGCTGAAGGGGACTACATGGGAGTCTGCGGTCTCTACTTCCTGAAGTTGGTTGTCCAGAAACAGCCTTCTGTGGTGGTACACACCTGTAATCCCAGCACCTGAGGCAGAGGCAGGGGGCAGGGGCAGGGGGGCAGAGGCAGGGGCAGGGGGCAGAGGCAGAGGCAGAGGCAGAGGCAGAGGCAGAGGCAGAGGCAGAGGCAGAGGCAGAGGCAGAGGCAGAGGCAGAGGCAGAGGCAAGGCAGAGGCAGAGGCAGAGGCAAGGTATCTTTGTGAGTTCAAGTCCAACTTGATCTACGAAGTGAGTTCAGGACAGCCAGGAGAGAGAAACCCTGTCTCAAGAAACAAACAAAAACTAATAATAATAATAATAATAATAATAATAATAATAATAATAATAATAATAATATAGGAGGCGGAGGTAGCTGCCTTGCCTTGGCTACCAGGATGCAGTCCACAGTGGATGACCGAGTTTGGCAATGGCAGTGAGAGGCTGGAATTTCGGCATATGGCTAAGGATTCCAGCAATCCTTAGGGGAATAGAAAGCTCCTTGGTCAGGGTCTAGTTGAGTTTGTTCAAGGTTTATTCTGACATCATCTCTTAATGCAATGGTTTTCAATAAATTTTTTTTCAAAGATTGATTATATTTATTTTATGTGAATTGATGTTTGCCTACATGTATGCATGTATGTCTGTGTTCTACATGTGCGACTTGTGCCTGCGGATACTGGAGGGCTTAGGATCTCCTTGGAACTAAAGTTATAAATGTTGCAAGCCAACATATAGGTGCTGGGAATGAAACCCACTGGGGAGATGTTGGCATGAAGCTGTGTCATGTGGGAGAGCAGTCAGTGCTTTTAACCCAGCCCTCCTGACCTGTGAATTTGGAGAGGAAGCACTCCCTCTGGGTTTTACTGATGTGAGGCTTCAGTTCCTCCTCCACCTCTGTGCTTGCCTACCAGCCTCGCTCCAGGCCCCTCACGGGCCACTTCCTCAGATCCTTGCTGAGGGTTTGGATGAGAATGACCCTCATGGGATCATATATTTGAATGCTTGTTCCTTAGTTGGTGGAACTATTTGGGAAGCATTAGGGGGTGTGGCCTTAATGGAGAAGGTGTGTTACTGGGTGTGGGCTCTGAGGTTTCAAAAGCCCATATTAGACTAACACACACACTGTCTCCTCTCTCTGTTTCTGTCTCTCTCTCTCTCTCTCTGTGTCCCTTTCTCTGTCTGTCTCTTGTTCTGTCTCTGCCTCTCTCTCTCTCTCTCTCTCTCCCTCTCTCTCTGTCTCCCTGTCTCTTTCTCTGTCTCTATCTCTGTTTCTCTCTCCCTGTCTCTCTTTGTCTTTCTGTCTCTGTTTCTATATCTCTCTGTCTCTCTCTGTCTCTCTCTGCCTCTCCCCGTCTCTGTCTCTCTGTCTCTCTGTCTCTCTGCCTCCTGCCTGTGGATCAGCTCTCAGCTACTGCTCCAATGCCATTCCTGCCTGCCTGCCTGCTGCCTCACTCCCTGCCAGGACAGTCATGAACTCATCTCCTGAATCCATAGGTAAGCCCCCAATGAAATGCCTTCTTTTATAAACCGTGTTGATCATGGTGCCTCTTCACAGCTACAGGACAGTGATGACGAGGCTTCGTGCGGACACCCTCCCTCTCTGCTCTTCTGTGCCGTGTTCTCGCTTTCATGGTTCAAGTACTTACTCTGTGTAACTCTCCCCTACCAGATCATAAGCTCCTGCAGAACGGGAAATCCATCCTCCCGAGAAGCAAATGTAATGAACGCTTCACTCTAGCAGGTGCCTAAATATACTTTCGTTTGAGTGGAGGCACAAATAGAATTAAAGTGGACCCATCTAAATGTCCATTTTAAAATAATTGAGACCCAGGGATTGGTGCAAACTCTTGGACGCAAAGGCTGGAGTGCATTGCAGGCGGGCAGAGGAAAGAGGAGGGGAGACTTGTTGGGAGCATTGGGTGCAAGCGCAGATTTTTTTTTTTTTTCTGGGCAATGAAAGCAAAGTTCTTAATGGAAGACGATCCCAATCAATAGCGCTAGACAGCTGATTTATATAATGGTCTCACGCTGAGGTAGTGGCCTTTCTCTGCATAGTGCTGCTGTGAGAGGGGAAAGGTTGCCGACCCGGGGACTCCCCGAGTAGATCTGTAGCCATCTGTCAGTGTTCATCAATATGATCCCCCATCAGCGACCCACAGGATAGCTCCCAGAGAGGAGCCTGCGGCAGGGCGGATGCTGAATGAAGGAGATGACGAGGGGGTTAATACCGGGTTTGGGTTGCTGAGGTGGGGCTGCCAGTGAGCAGGCACCCGCTGGCAAGAGCCTGGCCTTTTGCTACCAGTAAGAAGGGAAAGAGAGTAGGAACCAACCGGGAGGCTCGCACACCTAAAGGAGACATCTAAGCTGCAGCAAGCAGCAGCAGCAGCAGCAGCAGCAAGGGAAACGTGAGCTTGAACCAAAACTCGAACCAGGTGGAACCGGAGATGTCATCGCTGGTGAAGGAAGACTTGGAGAAAAAACTGTTCAAGCCGCTGGCACAGAATCTCTGCGAGTTCATTGAGATCGAGGTCTCTGTCCAGGACAGGTATTACCTCTGTGTGTCAGGTGAGCAGCACTTTCTGATATCGTTTCAAAATGCAAAGAGCTCAAAGGTGCACATGGGCTAGAAGGGAATGGTGTCTGCCTCCCTACCCAACTCGGACGCGCATGGATCTTCTCGAGGGTTTAATTAGCCAAGGAAAGGAATCTGCATTCTACAGACTTTTAAAGCACTAAAGCGAACCTAAAAACCGTGTTAGACATCATGAACAGTTCAGAAACAAACGTGGGTCTGTACTTCTCTTGGTTTGATCAGGGGTTTTTCCCTCCAATTTTTCATCTGATTTGCTTCACAGCATATAATTGTGTTGTATAAAGACTTACTTTTAAAAATTCAATAGCATCCAGAATATGATTAAATGCATGGCAGAACCAATTATAAGCCATTGCCAATGACTTTTGTCCTGGAACATAAACAAACCTCGGACGTTTCTTCCGAGGAACTATTGAGACTTCACGGTAGTTTATTTTGAAGAAAGAAATTCTCTTTTAAAAAGATTCTCCTGCAGAATAACAATATCAATACTTTAATAATAGAAATTAGTCCACAAAGACAGAACTTTACAGATGAGGGGACAGTCCCTAATGTAGATGTGTGATATATACAGTATTTAGTAAAAAATAGATATTTCCTTCCTGGTTTTAAAATGTGTGAAGGGTTGGGGATTTAGCTCAGTGGTAGAGCACTTGCTTAGCATGCGCAAGGCCCTGGGTTCGGTCCTCAGCTCTGGAAAAAAAATGTGTGAAAATTGTCCATGTTCTGGCCTTTGCATTAATTATGATTTTCTAAACCTTTTATGAATTTAGATGAAAACGTCGGTGCCCTTACTGAGTTTGACTGTAGCTTCCCCCTTTCCCGCCCCATGCCTCGAGGTACCCTTCAGGGGCTCAGAGAAAAGTGACTGTTGAGGTGTTCGTCTTTAAGGCAAACATGCATTTTCAGACAACTATTACCTCAATCTACCTGATAACTGGTTTAGAAAAGCTTTTTGAAGATGTTGAGAAGAAGCCAAGCATCCTGAAAGTTCTAAAAATTCTTTAAAAGTTTATAATTCCCAAAACACGCAAAAGTATGACCAACAATCAGAATGGTGATACTTATCTAATACCTAAACATATTTTACTACACATATGAAATATGGGGATTTGGTATATCAGCCAATAGAAAAGACTTAATCAGCTCATAATAATGAATTACATAAAAAGTAAATTAAAATTACTTAATAGACCAAATCACTGAGTCAAGAGTATTTTTATCCACTATGCTAGAGAGGACGCCCATTCTAACATAAAGTATAGGGATTTTTTACCTGTTATGGGTCCTGCTTTGTCTAAGTAACTTCTCATTAGGTGGCACTGACACTGTTTTAAAAGAAAAAATTAAAAATAAAAAAGCCAGAATATGTTATGGATCTAATTTACCAAATGTATCTTAGTGACTCCCTTCGAAATTTATATAATTAACTAAATTTGTTCTAAGTTTAGACATACATGTACATATATGCATATTATATACGTACATGTGTGCATTGTGCATATACATATATACATATATGTGCCATACATATATACATATATATATTTATGTGTGTATATGTGTGTGTGTGTGTGTGTGTGTGTGTGTGTGTGTGTGTGTATCTTACATTTAAACATTCGGAAGGTATTCAGTAGTTCTGATTGTACTAAGGAAATCAAGCTCTTCTCTGAGATGAGGAAGAAATGATTTCGTGAGTTTTGCTGTAAAGGTAACACACTATTATCCCCTTGATTTCCCGCGCATCAGTAGGGGAGCACTTTCCAAAAGTGTAACTTTTTAAAAATGACTATTACAAAAACTGTCAACAAAACAGCAGTTTCAACGATGCTTGACACTCCCACGCTTTACTTGCAAAACATCTGACATGAATCAAGCAAGTCATTGGCTATGACTCCATACTTGGAGCTCTGTCTGTCTACCGGGAGGAGAGTCACGTGACTGCCTCGTCATGCTCTTTAATCCAGGGGTTCTTCTTGTGAGACCTATGGGTCCAAAGTAGTTACATCGTGCATTTTTCTGATGAAAGAAAATGTAATTTATTTAAACGTGGTTGAACTGCCTTCTTATCTGAGTAGGGGCCAAAACAAGGGTTGTCTTCTATTAAATCTTAGTAATTCTGTGACTGGTCTCAAAATAGGCCATTATAAACTCAACGTCCCTCTCAGGAGTTGGCTACAGAGTACCTGGGGACTTCATTCTCGGAGACCTACTACAACCCTTTGCGCCTCAGGCTTTCCGTGGTAATTTCTCCCTGGGACAAGTCTATCCCCACTTAAAACACCGCTCTTTCCTGGCAGAAAAAGGCAGTATCTTGTGGTGAAGGAGGTCTGTCGCCTGCAGGTGGGGGGAAGAATAAGTCACATGTGTGAGGAGAAGAATGGAACCCCGTGTCGTAGCTTTAGCTACACCTAAATGGGAAGGAAAGGGGCACGGTGGGACCAGCCTGGAAACTCTGACATCAGAGCTCACTGTGAAACCTGGCCCTGGTTTGCTGCCTATCGGCTGTGAAACGGAGGATAAGATAACGATCCTTGATGGGCTCGTTGCTGACAGTTGCACACATGAACTCAGTGCGGTTATTATGATGGCGTGTACAAGACCTGCAGAAGCTCAAGCTAGATAAAATCCCACTATAGAAAGGGGAGGTGGCCATGAATCCCTTCCCTAACTGAGTAACTATTGCCAACTGATGGCTGCTGGGAGAAGGAGAGTCAGTTCTCTTTAAGGTAGCCCTTGGTCCCAGAATGCTCTCTGGTTGGTGCTTCAGCCTCTGGGAGGCCTTAGGGGCCCAGGTTAGTTGATTCTGTAGGTTTTCTGGTGGTGTCCTTGACCTCTCTGTCTCCTTTGAGCCTTCCTCCCCTTCTCCCATAGGAATCACCAAGCTCTCTGCCTAATGTTTGGCTGTGGTCTCTGCATCTGTTTCCATCAGCTGCTGGGTGAAGCCTCTCTGATGACGGTTAATCTAGGCTCAGCATGTTTAGCAGGATAGTGTTATATGAAAGTATACCATTAATACTGTCAGGGCTAGACGCTCTCTCACGGCATGGGTCGGGACCAGTCATTGGTTGGCCCTTTCCTCAATTTCTGCTCCATCTTTTTATGCCTAACATCTTGTGGGCAGGACAAATTGTGGGCGGAAGATTTTGTGGCTGGATAATTTTTTTTACATTTCTTTTTTAATTAAAAATTGTTTTTCCATACAATATATTTTATTTTGATCATGTTTTATCCTACTCCAACTCCTCCCGGATCCTCTCCACCTCCCTACCCTCTCGGCTTCATGTCCTTTCTCCTCCACCCCTCTCCTTCCCCCCTCTCTCCCTTCCCTCTCTCATGCTTTAAAAAAAAAAGCAAAAAGAGATGGACACAAAAAAATTAAATCAAAACAAATAAGCAAACCAAAAAAAACAAACAAACAAAAAAACCCAGTAAGACCAAAAATGCTGAAACAGAGTCAGGGGGAAAAGATGTCCACAAAAATACCAGAGTTCATTTCAGCTTGGCTATCCATTCCTGGGCTTGCTGTGGAGCGTGGCTGATATTATACCAGTGTGACTTCACTGGAGAGAACGGATTTCTCCTTTGACAGCAGGTATCAGTTGCAAATAGGGGAAGTAACCCCTGTCTGTTTCCGCCTGAGTGCTGAGACCCCATCTGTCTTGAACCTGTGCAGGTCCAGTGCCTGCTTCCACAGTCTCTGTGAAACCCTCTGCATCTTGGTGAACTTCTGTACAGTCAGAGTGGCCATTCTGAAGCCATGGGGCTTCCCCTAGGGTTTTACGTTGTCACTGTCAACTACGTTTTTATGCACTTATCCACCACAAGAAAAGAAGAAACCCATGACAGAGTAGAAACAAGAAAAGCATTTTGCTTCATAGCCTCTTTTGTGCCTCGGGTGTCTTTTTGCCTGCATTGTGTCCTTCCTCGTGACCTGATGTTACCCTTTCTTAGTCTCTCTTCTAAATGTTGTGCTGTACCCACATTTACATCTGTTTACTTAGATGGACTTAGATTGTTTAATATTAAGTGAGGTAACCAAGCCTCAAAGAGATGAACAGCATGCTCTCCCTCTTGATGATCCCAGACTCTATTGTAGGCACGCATAAGCACTTCGTGAGTCTTAATTTGAAAATAAGTGACACTGGTCAGAGTGAAGAAGACAGCAAACATAACTTTTTCTTTTTTCTTTCATTTTTCTTTAGAAGGGTTTCTGTGTGTAGTGTCCTGGAACTGGCCCTATAGACCAGGCTGGCCTTGAACTCACAGATGTACCTGCTTCTGCCTCCCAAGTACTGGGATTAAAGGTGTGAGCTTTAAATCTTTAAATCTAAGCATAGTTTTTCTACTCATTAGATTTTTATGTCACCCATAACATTTTTCTCTATGTCCCAAAGAAAAGAACAACTGAGTCACATCCCTTTTAAAAGAATGTTAAATAAAATAATACACAGAGGAAGCTGCTTTAAAGCACTTTCCAGGGCTTCCTTCAGAACCTCTGTGGGTAAATTCGTGAGTTCCCATGATCTTATTCACAGAGAATGCAAATCTAAACAGTGCTTAAAACTTTCAATTTCACCAAATAGCTTAAACTGTTCAACACTAACTTGAGAACCGCCCTGCTGATGGATAATTAGTGTGAGAATAAAGCATGGGATACTATTTTGAAAAGTTTTCATATATGTAAAAGTGTTATTGTCACGGCGTGTAACAATTCGTGGGCCACAATATATCCAAACTGCCATGGATACCTTCTGAGCACAGCTCAGAGCACAGCCGGTCTGTGCACTGTTCTGTTTCCATTCCAGAGTGAAGCTACGAGCGCACTTGATTCTGCAACACTATAGAAATCCGCATCCCAATGAGAACACACTTGGAGACATCATCCTTGGACTGCCCTTCCATTGTCTGTTGTTAAAAGAGGGGATTAATACAGAGTTGGTTTATGAAACAAGTGTACATCTTACTAAAATTACATAAAACAAGTCATCACATAACTTGGTTACAATCAAAATTATAATATATGAAATCTTAATTATCAAAGTAAATTCTCTCTCTCTCTCTCTCTCTCACACACACACACACACGCACACACACACACACACACACACACACACACACATGGGTGTGCCCAGGCACAATCAAATTGCATATGGAGAAATTTAAAGATATTCTCCTGACTTTCCAAATCAGAGTACACAGTGCAGAAAGTGATGAGCTCTTTTGGGTCCTCTTGTTTCCTTACAGTTACACAGTTTCACAGTTACACAGTTGTACAGTTATATAGTTAGTTATACAGTTATATAGTTATACAGTTGTTATACAGTTATACAGATATACAGCTATAGTTAAACAGATATCATCTCTGTTGGTGAAATGTTTGCCAAGCCAAGCTGATGTGTTATCTTTATCATTAAGCTCAACAACTGGGCTCAGGAGCTAGCTCAGTGGGTAACCTGCTTACCATGTGAACATCAGAACCTGAGTTCCATTCCCAAAACCTCCATTACAGACCTGGCATGGCTGTGTGCTCTTGTAATTCCCATGCTTGGGAGGCAGAGGAAGGGCTATCCTCGAATCAGAGAGTTTTAGGCCAGTAAGAGACCCTATCTCAAAAATAGGATGGATGGGGTGTTTGAGAATGATGTTATCTTGATATGAATCAGCTCAGTGGGTAACCACACACACACACAGAAGAGAGAGAGAGAGAGAGAGAGAGGAGAGAGGGAGAGAGAGAGAGAGAGAGAGATTTCAAAAATAGAATGGATGGGGTAAACACAGTTCATTCACACACACACACACACACACACACACACACTAACCAAATAAATAAAATCAACAGCACAGAATATACCCTCATCCATCAGTTACCTGAGACAGATTTTTACATCGTTAGTCGAGCACTTTGGAGATGTCAGAATCAAAATGATCTACCAGTCCAAGCTACATCATTTGCAGCATGCATAGAAACCTTAAAGTTTTGAAGAAGGAAAAAATACTTCATCTTTTTTTATGATTAAGATGAAGCAGTATGGATGAGATCAAAGGGAGAGAGATGTGGGGCGTGCCCACGCAGGGTCAAGATTCACGTAAGGCCATTTCTATGACGTATTCCTTTTCAGCTCCATGTTGCCGATGAGGAGACCCTGGTCACAAGAACTTAGTAATTAGCCTAAGGTTCCAGGCTAACTTTATGATCAGATTCCTTAGGATTAGAATCATTCTAATTCTGAACTTAAGGTTCTTTCTGCTGTCCCACCACTTCTAACTGGGAAGACTACCTGAACCTCTTAGAGCATGCGCAGACACTCCAAGAACGTCAAGCATGTTAGTACATTGGTCACTTTTTATCAAAGTCAAATTATGGTTCCCCAAGATCACAAACCGGTAGACCACGAATGGAGACTTCAGAGCCAGTCCATCCATCCCCAACAGTTCTGCCATGTCGCTTTCAGTGGACACAGTGAGAATATTCTAGAATGGAGCTGATTAAACGGATCTGGTATAAACCCCGCTGAATGGCTTGTTTCTTTGGCACTTTTGTTCCTACAAAATCAGTTTCTTTCTCCTCCACATGTATTGTTTTTCCTGTACATTCACCAATAACACAGGCCCTAAATTGCTTAAAGCCAATCACTTTAATATTTTGAAGACTCACGGTGTAGCTGAAATGGATTTTATAGCTATTTCTAGAAATTTTTTATTTGAAAATAGGATTTTGGTGAAATCAACCATAGCTTTCTCAACAACCGCGAGACATTGGCAATGCAGTGTGGCGTTTCACCGAGGCTTCTAAGGAGTATTTCACAATAACTTCTCCTATTAATTTAAATGGTGAAAACCATTATATAACACTGGATTATGAAACAAAAGAGGCATCTATTTATTTAGTGCATTTCTGTGCGACTTAATTGTGAGTTCCACATTTCCTCGATCCTGACTAATTATTTTAAATCAATTGGCCAGCTCTTTTCCCATTAGCCTCCCAAATACTGGTAGCTCTTTTAAAGGTGATGGAAGAATTTATTAAAGACAAAGCCTGCATTAAAATTAAAATAATGATGGCTACAAAGATCGGCATTCTGAAAATATCTACTAAAATATAAACTGGGGCGGGGGGGAGGAATAAAATCTTAAGCCCAGAGCAGGTTGCTTCTGAAGTTTCCCAGGGTTGTAGATATCACTCTCTAAACCGTATTTACAAAACGGATCCTCTGAGAAGAGAAAACAGCTCTAACGCTTACACTTTATAAACACATTTGGGTTTTTAAGACGCTGTGGTGCGGTTCCACTCTGCAACTGCATTAATGTGGAGATGGCCACTTAATTCCAGTTGGCAGCAAAGTTCAAGTATGGAGATTAGAGATTGGGTCAACTCCAGCCTCAGCAGACTCCTTTGGCTTACGGCTGGAGAACTCTTGGAACAGCCTTAGCGCTAAGGCAGGTTATTTTCTCAAATTAAGGAGGCTGTTCCCTCTTGGTCCTACATCATCTTACCTTTAGACCTAACCTTTAGACAGGCCCTGTGTTGTCTGAATCTAGGTTAAGGGGGAAATGGCCGTTATAGATGACTGGTAGGGCTTTCTTTCTTGACATCTCTTTTCTGTCCCCTTCTTCCAACCCATCCTTTCTGTAACCTCCCAAGAGGATGCTTTAATGTTTTCATAACTGTTTAAGGTGCTGAGAAGACATGACTATTGAATGGGCATCCCTAAATGGGCCACAAGCCCTGTGAAAGCTGAGAAACTGCAGGGAGATCAGGAAGAAAGGTCCTGAGAGCCAGAGGCTGGGCGGGGTGCTGTGGGCTATGATCTTCTGAATGTTACAGGGCTACTACGTTCACCATTCACCAGCATACCACAGCTGTGGCTACCCAACCACACACACGTGCACACGCACACGCACACACACACAGGAACACACAGGCACATGCACGCACCTATACACACACAGGCACACATGCATACACATATACACACACAGGCACACACAGCATTAAAGGAGGAGGTGGCACTTGTCAGGGAGAGTAAGGAAGTCAGCAGGAGTGGAAAGGGGAGAAGTCAGGGTCGTGGTAATAAACATGACAAATACATTTGTACATGTGTGTGAAACTGACAAAAATTAAATAAAAACACAGACTATAAGATATCATGCTAAACATATTTAATTTTAATCAACAAATTACTTGCATATATATATATATATCTTCCAAATAAATCTAAAGAATAAATATCTTTTCTTCATTCAAAAAACAATAGAATGTTCTAAAATTTAAACCACAGCCTCTCCACTTTTTAAAAAACTTTCAGTGACACCCTCCATATGTACACAGTTTTCAGAACAACTAACATCTGTATCCATTCTAGTCCTTTCAGGAACTAACTCCTCCCTAACCTTCTTCCTACCAACCTGTCTACATTCTTGCTCCATGCCAACAATACCAAATGCTTGCCATGACTCGAAAGTGCTGTGTGTTTCATGCCTGGGAACCCACACACTCCAAAAATTGCCTTTATCCCTTCTTCATACTAGTAAGTTCTATTGTCTTTGTCAACTGGGATTACTCCCTCCGAGCCTTTCCTCCTGTGGAGAGATAGCCACGCCCCTCCTCTATTATCCTGGCCACGCCCCTCTTCAGCCTTGTCCAGGTCTCATTCTTAACACTGTTGACAGCACCCTTCACATATTTTCCTTTGAAGCCTCCGTTCTCTGCAGTCTTAATGAGAGCTGGGATGATGCCTTATGGGAATTCATGTCTTTTCCCCCCCAATTCCTAGCACAGTGCTTGGTTCACAAGGGACCTTTAAATATTTATCAGCTTAATGAAGTGAACCAGTGGCTGAGTGGCTACACAGCCAATCGGCTGGCTTTCCTAACTTGTAGGCTATGCCGTGGGATTTGCTCCTTCGAATCGTGCTTTCATACGATGCCCAATTAGTTCCCTAAATCTCTTTACCCTCATTGTCTCTCAGTCCATTTCTTGCTAGTGAGACAGCAAGCTGAGGCAACAACAGAGTCCTGAGGTGGATCATCTGACTCAGTGGTTCCCAACTGTTCTAATGCTGTGATCCTCCAGTACAGTTCGTCATGTAGTCACCCCCAGCTCTACTGACTGGTTTTGTGTGTCATCCTGACATCATTGAGGATGGAACCTTGGTTGAGGAAGTGTCTCCATGAGGTCCAGATGTAAGGCATTTTCTTAATTAGTGATCAAGGGTGGAGAATCCAGCCCTTTGGGGTGGTGCCATCCCTGGGTTCCATAAGAAAGCAGGTTGAGCAAGCCAGGGGAAGCAAGCCAGTAAGCAGCACCCCTTCATGGCCTCTGCATCAGCTTCTGCCTCCAGGATCCTGCCCTATTTGAGTTTCTGTCCTGTGATGATTTGTATATGCTCAGCCCAGGAAGTGACACTATTAGGATGGGTGGCCCTGTTGGAGTAGACATTTCACTATGGACATGGGCGTAAGACCCTCACCCTAGCTGCCTGGAAGTCAGTCTTCCACTAGTGACCTTCAGATGAAGATATAGAGCTCTCAGCTCTGCCTGCACCGTGCCTACCTGGACACTACCATTCTCCCACCTCGATGATAATGGACTGAACCTCTAATCCTAGCTCCAATTAAATGTTGTCTACGAGTTGCTTTGGTCATGGTGTCTATTCACAGCAGTAAAACCCTAACTAAGACAAGTCCTGACTTCCTTTGGTGATGAACCACAATGTGGGAGTGTAAACCAATCATCCCTTTCCTCCCCAACTTGCTTTTTGGTTGTGCTGTATTGTCGCAACCATAGAAACCCTAAGACACCAACCATGAAAGTATTTTCATTTCTCCTTCATAACTGTAAGTTTGCTACTGTTATGAATTATATATAAATATTTTTAGAGGTGGATGTGTACCAAAGGGGTCGGGACCTGCAGGTGGAGAACCACTAACTTGACAGACACAGCTGCCTCTGACTGAAAGGTATGACATTTCACTGCCTTCACTTCAGCCCACCAGCCCACTGTCTGTCCTCTTGTCTTTGCTTTTCCTCAAAGCTAACATCTAGGTCCATGCGCACAGATCTTCTCTGGGACTACAGAAATACACAAGTGCAGAAACCCACCCACTTCTGTACGATGTTGGGAAGATTCTAGAGTCTCAGCCTCCATTGGCCCAAGTTAAGACTTATAATTGATGTCTTTTCCAGACATGACCCTCAATTACTTCCTTGAATCCCAAATTTATCAACCCTGTTCTTCTCTTCTAAATCCCTAGAATACGTAGTTTACATCATACCCTTTGGATTCTGTTCTACTAGCTACTAAAATCTTACCTGGCCCAGGGCCTAGCACGCGGTGTACACGAAACCTGTATTCGTGCATGGAGCCCTCTGCAAGCCACTTTCTCCAGTCACAAGAACAATCAGTCTTCAGGACAGGAGCCAGTGATCTTCCCCAGGTCAGATTCCTCAGATTAGATTCAGACACATGCCTCTCTGTCTTACCTCCACGGATCCCCACAGTTGTTTGCAAACTTCGAGCTATCTCCTTTTCCAGTTTCCACGGCATCACGTCATTGGGCCTGCCTCTCCCTTGCTCTAGCCTCTCAGCTGCCGTCTCTTCTCTGCACTGTCTCACTCTTTCCTCTGAGAACGTCCCCACTAATCTATCCTTGAAGGCCATTCCACACACACAAACCTCAGACCATTCCAAAACCATGAAATTTCCACCTCAGCCCCTTCTGAGGCACCTTGTAGATGCTTCGGTGTACATCAAAGCTCCTTATCCCACGAATGGGCCCAGCTCCCCCACACCCTTTCCATTTGGAGTCAGTATTGTGGTCCGGTTTCCTTTCTGTAGCATCCTAACCCATGTCACCAAAGGCTCACCTGAAACTTTACCTCCATTTGCTGATTTCTGTTTACCAACCACACACCATTCACCCTGAGGCTACCAACATCCTCTGGCAAATGAAAGAAAACTGTCCAGCCATGAATTTCTGCTGGGCACGTTCCTGAGTCACGTGTGTGCTTTAATTTTTCCTTATGAGTCAGATTTACTCTCGTGTTCTCTTCATAACACCGGTGAGTGATATTTCTTCTTTAGAGATTAATGAGTTCACGTAAACCACACTGCACTGTGCCAGGATTTGGCTCTAGAACATCGAACACCAAAGCTCACAGAGTATGAGCTCTCCCAAGGCTCTTCACCTCCTTTTCCCTCTCTAATGAGATCTACACACTGTGTTACCAGAACACTTCTTTCAGAGGGCACCATTTTATTGATCCCTGGCTCACAAAGGGAGGCCAACTATTGATTAGGGGTCACCATGTGTGATTGCCCAGAGCTCCTGACACAACGCCCCAATGTTGCACATGTCACTTAGCTCAGTCTCTCTTCTCTAGGAGATGGAACCCATTCCTCATCAACTCTGTGTTCAGCTGGTCTCCTTTGGATTCCCAGTTTTAGATTCTCCAGCTGACGGATCTTAAACATCAAACTCCAGGATGATTTTTTTGCCTTCTTTGAAGACCAAAGTCTTTCAAAACATTTTATCAACTTTCCAAACCTAGTTAATCGTATTGTCTGCCATATCTTAATAGCAACCAACCTATATAGTCCACTTTCTCTCTTTTATCTGGTAAAATGTAGCCTCCATTGTCTGTTTCCTCATGCTGACCTTCCCCTGAGGGTGCCCACATGGTGATCCTCCAGATCGGACCAGGCATCTATGCCTGTAACTATGTCGTAATTACTTTATATCTTCATAGCTAGAAGCTCACACAACTTAGTGTGTTTTGTGCTACCACAACAAACTACTTGTGCTTTAGTGATTTATAAAGAGCAGAGGTGGGTTTCTTAGAGCTCTGGGAGGATGAAGATTCCAAGACTAAGGAGCTCGCCTCTGGTGAGAGCCTTCTTGTTGCATGGTCTGTAGGGGAAAGCAGCCGTGAAACGATGTGAGAGTGAGAAGGGGAGAGGAAGGAAAGGCATTGGAACAAGCACCCTTTCATTAGGAGCACGCTCCCACAGAAGCGACCACTGGTCCTTTCACGAGCCTCTGATCTTGTGACCCAATCGTAAAGGCCTCACCTCTTAACATTGTTTCAGTGCAGATGACATTTCCAGCACAAGAACGTGGAGGATCTGTTCAGATCACAGCAGCATGCCAAAGGGAACCTTCCAGACCAGAAGGAATCTTTCCTCAAAACAAATTCCAGTCTCACTCAAAGACACCATCAGCTTACAGCTCTCTGGGTAACACTAACCACCCGAAAAGGAAAGTTTAAGCATCTTGCCCCCTCTCCACCTCTCTATAATAATCCAGTAGATATGACCTAGGGACAGTCTTGTCTTCTTACTAAAGTCCTGAGCGTCTTCAGGGCAGAAGCCAGGTTTCTTACGTGTCTCTCTGTAGCATTTATAATCTACTCAGCAAATGCAAATAGAAAGGACTCAGTAGATACTCAGTAGTTATTGGCGCAATAATTTTTTGAAGATATGTTTACTTTGGGGCTGGAGAGATGGCTGAGTGGTTAAGAGCAACAACTGCTCTTCCAGAGGTCCTGAGTTCAAATTCCAGCAACCACATGGTGGCTCACAACCATCTGTAATGAGATCTGATGCCCTCTTCTGGTGTGTTGGAAGACAGCTATATTAAATACATAAATCTTTAAAAAAGATATATTTACTTTATTTATATGAGTACACTGTAGTTATCTTCAGACACACCAGAAGAGGGCATTGGATCCCATTACAGATGGTTGTGAGCCACTATGTGGTTGCTAGGAATTGAACTCAGGGCCTCTGGAAGAGCAGCCGGTGCTCTTAACCACTGAGCTATCTCTCCAGCTCTCATTGATAATTTTAATAGAAGAACTCAATATTCCAATGGGACCAGAGACAAATGATTTTAGGAGCAGGCAATTATTATTCTCATTTTGTTCACATTAACCAGGGACAGACTCCTTCCAAGTCTTTTGAAGTAGAGTATGAGAATGGCCTATGCTGGGGGCACATTCCAAACACTGGACTTGGAGAGGCACATGTGAGAGGGCTGACAGCCTCAAACGTTACCACGCAGGTCACTGGGTGCTGTGTCTCAGGCCCTTCTGCTCAGTCTCACAGTCTAGACAGAAGTGTCAGCGCTCGGCTTGGTCACGGAACTGCTGCCCAAGCAGAGCTCTTTGCTGTTTGTACCGTATTTTCTCATATCATCGTCCACTAAAAGTCTAACTTGGGCCGGTGAACATCCTGTCCTCCGCTAGCTGCTTATGCTCAGCCTTTCATTTTCTGCCCCAAGTTAGACGTCCTTCCCTGAAAAAGCTCAGAGTTTAAAGTGTGTTGCTTGGACAGACAACTGTCCCAAAATAAAGTTAAGTCTTGAGCAAATCTGGGGCCACATTCAGTTACACCAGGATTCATATGAGGAGTGTACTTATAATTTGTGTACAGGGTCATTAAATAAAAGGGAGATAAATAGATACTGAAATTTGACTTGGGGGCTTTATAAAGTAAGAGTTTGAATAAACTAAGTGTTTTTTCTTTCTGTCCTACAGTGACCAAAACTGATGAAGTAAAAATCAGCATGGTGAAGCACTACCGAGTAGGGCTAGATGAAAAGTATGAAGTAACAAAAAGGTGGTCCCTGAATGATCTGCGGATGATTGACGGAAAGGAAGCAGATACGGTAAGTGTTAGCATCTTAGAAAGGCAGGGCAGGATCGATACACTGGAGATCATTACGTTCGATGTCCTACTTTATAGATTCTTGGCATGTACGAAGTGTGAAGATGACATTTTGTTGTTCTTAAGTGGTATGGATTAATTTCCTGGGGTGATCTATATTGGCTTTTATGATTTGCTTTTATGAGTTGGAATCGGAATTTTGTCTATTAAATTTAAAAAGCATCTCTCCTAAGTTGTTCTTGACAGGTTAAACGCCATCTACCAGTCAATCCTGCAACTTTCTCCAGCAGATGACATTTCTGGTGCCCCCTTTCTCAAACCGGCTTCTTCTTGTTGCTGCTTGGTTTCATTTGCTTTACTGCTTGTTAAGTTTGAAGGATCCCTTCCTTCTGACAGGAAATATACAGTCAGCAAGCTCCCTTTGACTTCCAGAAGAATTCCACCAAAAACCTACAGACTTAGCATTGAACGGGGACAGAGTGGCTGTCCCCGTCTCCTCCCCTGTCACTTGGTCACAAGTGCTTGCACTTGTCTGTTGATCAAAAGCTCATTCGTCACTGCTGACCTCTGTATGTCCACAGAGCTTGCTCCCTTACTGTTAGGCCCAGTCACTCCCAGCTCTTATCCCAGTCCCAGATTTTCCATTGAATAAATCCTACCTCAATTGCCCATCCACATAACATATTCATAACAGATGCAAATGCATGGTTGGCGGGCTACCTCATTCCCTTTTGGATAGGAAGCTCCTAAAATTCTGGGATCATGACCTCATTCTTTATCTTGGCCTTCTGCCTAATTAAGGACTCAGTAAATATCTGTGGTGCTGAAGTTGAATGAGTCAAAACTTAAAGTAATTTGTTATGTTTAAGAATAGCATATTCTTAGCGCGTCCGCTGTTCTGAGCTATTGAGCGTCCTCATATCTCTATGTTTTACCATCGCTATATTGTAATGCAGACTTAATACAGCCTTAAAGACTTGATCAAGTCAATGACAAACTGGTAAAGCAGGTAGGGCCAAGAACTCACCTGTGAGGAATAGATGGTTATTGTTGCTACTGCTCTTAAATCTGTCATCAGCCATCACCCTACTAAACAAGGGAGACAGGAGCCAAGCTAAGTATTGTATAATGTATAATACCAACTGTATTTATATATTGTGTAATTTACCACACCATTAAGATCCATGGATTAAATTCTATCACTGCTACTCTTTAATAGATGAAGAAGATAACATTTAAGAGACTAACTGACTTGCTGTAGATTACACAACTTTTAAGTGGAAAGTCTAGTCTCATCCTCTTTAGATCAGTCGTTTAACCCACAGGACTTTGTATACTCATTAATTCTTCACTTATGTCTTGAGGATTTATAGACTATCAGGACCTACTAGGCTCCAAGGCTACAGTGAGTATGCAGACAGCCGTAATTTGATGCTGCTGTTAACTGATCAATTGCTCCAGTCAAGATGTCTGAACGTTGTCCTTTTTTAGACTATCATGTCCTGTTACTACCTCTGTGCTCACCTAGAAAGCCCACTTTTAAGTGTATTTGAAAAGATGCTTGACCAAAGAATTGGGATATGTCATTGTTTTGTGTCCTAACTACTCACACATCTTCTGAAAATATATTTTACCTAAATGTTGAGGACTTAGAAACTGACTAAGTGTATTATGGCATGTCTACAAGTTAGATTAATTTACACCCTATACAAAATGTTAAACCTTCCACTTTACGTGTAAGTATACACATGTGTATATGCACTGAAATATGAAACAAACTCCAATAGTAATTTCCTGAGTGATAGTGATTTTTTTCATTATACTTTTCTGCATTTACCAGATGTTTGTATTGCATTGACTGTGAGGTTTATCTCATCTGTGTCATGTTTACCAATCTGTGGTGTAGAAATTAGCCATTCTCATTCATTTTTAGCCCATTTGTCTTTTGTCTTTTCCTTCTCCCATTCTCAAATACTACCTACGTCATAATTATTCCTGCCCAGCTTGGCCAGCACCAGGGGGCATATAAACGAAGCCTGTCAACTTGGATCCACTGGAATCTGTTAACTGTGTTCTATTTCTTCCCTACTTTTCTTGACCTCTAATTTCATTGCAAAGTTTTGGTTCCCCCCTTTTCACTGTGAAGATCCTGGTCTTTGATAGTGGAGCAGATACAGAAGGAAAGCTCACCCTGTCTGCTTCTCACGTCACGTCACAAGGACCGGCAACACTGAATTGCCAGGAGACAGACTACAATACCCAAACAGTCGTTCTCTTAAAGATTTCTCTTCTGGACGCTCGGGAAAAGCAATGTGCTCCTCCTTCTCTTGGGATTGGAGTCAGTACTCATTGTGATTTTATCAACAGCAATGATAAAGTGGTCACCTTTAAAATAGGCAGGACTGACATTAAATTCAGTTTGTAAAGCATACACTGAAGTAATCTGGGATTTGGAGAGTGACTGGTGTGAACAAGAAATGACTGGCGCCCTAGCACTGAGCTGTCTTCAGCTGACTGGGGTCTTCATTCTTGTTCTGGGCTCTGCCAGGCACTACCTGGGTCACCTGAATGTCACCTCTTTGAAAACTATTATCCCAATTATACATAAAGGGTAACAACAGGTCCACGAGTTCCTTTCTCAGCTCTAGAATTTTAGCAGAGAAAAAAATGGGAAGGAAGAGGGGAGAAGAGACTGTATTCTCTGCGTATGCCTACTCCACCTCAACTATTAGGCTAAAGGAAAATATTGGTCTTTTCTAAGTCTTTCAAAGGCATAAAAGACTTTTTTCACAGGATGAGAGTCGAGTGTTGGGAGGGAGAACTACCTGAAGGTGCAGTCAGTGTGATTCCCTTTGGTTGGGATTCTCTGTGACTGTCCAACTGTCAGAAGGACAGCTAGCAAACAGCTGTGAGGTGTGCCTTGCAGAGAGCTGCCTTGAAACCCCGGTCTCTCTATACATTGTGTATCTTTGCTTGGTAAACAGAGTCTTGCTATGTAGCTCAGGTTATCCTGGAACTATTCATGAGTCTCATACTGGCCTCAAAGTCACGGCTAGCTTCCCTGCATCAGCTTCCCAGGTGCTAAGATGCACTGCCATGTTCAATCCAAATATTAACTTTTTAAAAAGCATTGGTGTGTGTGTGCAGGAGGCTGCATGTGTACAAGTATGTGTGTAAGCACGCTTGTCATGTACGTGAGGCCAGGAGCTATCTTTGGGTTCCACCTATTTTTGTTTGGTTGGTGTGGTTTGGTTTGGTTTGGTTTGGTTTGATTGGTTTTGGGTTTGGTTTTTGGTTTTTGAAGACAAGGTTTCTTTGTGTAGCCTTGGCTGTCCTAGAGTTCACAATGTACACCAAGCTGGCCTTGGACTCAGAGATTCGCCTGCTTCTGCCTCCCAAGTGCCGGATTACAGGTGTGTATCACCACTGTCTGGCTGCTCTTCCTGGGACTTGCCATTTTTGGCTACACCAGCCAGTATAGTCCCATCAGTCCCTGGCTACTGAGCCTTTGGAAGTCACCTAACTTGGTTTTCCTGCTTCTCTCCCCAGCACTGGGGCTATAGGTGCGTGTTACCATGCCTGGCTTTTTATATGAGTGTAGGGGATTTGAACTCATGTACTCATGCTTGTACAGTCAGCCCTTACCCAACGAGACACTTCTCTAGCCTCTAGTGAGTACAGCTTCGTTTTGTTGTTTGTTTGTTTGTTTGTTGCTTGTTTGTTTTAAACATTGACCATATAAACTAAGGAAGTCTTTTAATATATCAGGTTACAAAGGCTGAGCAGATCTTAGGAAGGGACCTTCCATTTATTAAGTCGTGCGCTAGCAGCTTGTGTAACTGATCTCACAAAAAAATGTCACAGTAACCCTGTCTAAAATGATGGTCTAATTAGAGGGTCAGATCACCTAAATAATTTCCTGGGATTATAACAGGAGCTTAAATGATCTGTGTTCTCCAGTGGTTTGGACCCTGTCAATTTCTTTGTTATTTAAGGTAATGCTTAACCCCATTCCTCCACTCACAGATGCACTTCCTGTCAGCCCAGCACACATCTGCCAAGAACTTAGTAGTTGCAATAGATAAACACTAGGAACACAGAAACAAAGAATTTAAACTCTTTGCCCTCTAGGTTAATTGGAACAGTAATGTATTTTGTAAATGGAAATGCATTTTAAACACTGCCACAAAGCATTTCTTATTCAAAGAGCGGGATTGTCATTGTTTTAACACATAACCAAAAAAGATCACTAGAAACGGCATGAATTATGTCAGTTTGGGGTTTTTGTCCACATCAGTCAAAGGATTTGCTGTCTCTCATTTTCCTGCCAAAGCTTATTCCACATTGTTAACTTCAGTAAACAGTAAAGCTATCGAGTTGGTAGGCAGTACAAATCAAAGGGTAAACTAGCTATCCTGTGTCCCCATTTGCCTGCAAAGTGGCATGGAGGACGCACTTCTTAATCCACACAGGGAGACACATATTAGGTCCTCCAGAAGACTGCTCGTCTATCCTTACTGTGCTCTAATATTTACTGGAAAAACTTGACAACTACTTCTACGACGATTTATTTGTACAACTGAAAAAGGTGTGCATGTTCCAAAGCCTTTGGTTCTGTTTACTTTTTCTTTTCCTTTTATTGAAAATAGATGTTTTTTCCTCATATACTATATCCTGCTTACAGTTTCCCCTCCCTCTACTCCTCCCAGTTCCTCCCCCCTCCCCTCTCATCCAGACTCACCCCCTTTCTGTCTCTCACTAGGAAACAAACAGGCTACAATAAAGTAAGACAAAACATAATAACAATAAAGTGGGATAACAATAAAGTAAGACAAAAATGAGATAAGAATAAGATAAGATTAAAAACAAAACTAACACATCAGAATTGGTCAAAATAAATAAACAGAAGGAAAAAAAGGACAAAGAGAAGGCACAAGAAAAAAAAGACTCACTCATTTGCACACTCATGAACCCCATGAAAATACTAAGAAGAAACATATATATAATATATTATTATCACATTTATATAATTAATATACAATTATTATATTAACATAGTAACATTTTTTTTTAAAGCAGGAAGAGCCCTGACACGATATGATACAAGGAACCTTCAAAGACACCATTGAGTTTGGCATCTCCTGCTGGGCATTCAGCCCACCCTTAAGAGTGACGTCTTCCCCACTGAGGTTCCCTTGGGGGAAACCAAAGTTTCAATAGCACCATTATCAGTCAGAGATTCTCCTTTCAACTCTGGTGCTGAGCCATGCATGCCATTCAGTCTCTGTGACTTCATCATGCTGATCTAGAGGGCCTTGTTGTCTTGGTGTCTTCTATACTTTTGACTCTTAACACTCTTTACATCTCTGTTCCTTGGAGTTACCTGAACCCTGAGGGGAAGGATTTGACAAAGACACCCATTTAGGGCTGAGCAGGGTACTGATCTATGATTATAGCAGGATATCATCAGGAGTCACCTCCTTACTAAGTTTGGGTTGTTTATTGTTATGCATTTGGTTGGTTGGTTGGTTGGTTTGTTGGTTGGTTGGGTTGGGTTTTTGTTTGTTTGTTTGTTTTGTATTGTGTTTTTGTGTGTTGTTTTGTTTTGAACGCCTTCAAGAAACCATGCTGGGGGGTTGGGGATTTAGCTCAGTGGTAGAGCGCTTGCCTAGCAAACGCAAGGCCCTGGATTCAGTCCCCAGCTCCGAAAAAAAAAGAAACCATGCTGGTCAAACTGGATGTCTGCATGTAGAAGAATTCATCTAGAATTCTTCATGCTTATCACCTTACAAATAATTTAAATACAAATAAATTAAAGACCTCACCTTAAAACCAGATACACTGAACCTGCTAGAAGAGAAAGTAGGGAATAGCCTTGAACTCACTGGCACTGGAGATGCCTTTCTGAACAGAACATTGTTAGTACAGGCACCAAGATCAACAATTAATGAGCTAGACCTCATAAAATGGAGATGTGTCTGCACAGCAAGGGACACTGTCATTTGGACAAAGTGGCAGCCTACAGAATGGGAAAAGATTTTTACCAACTATATATCAACATAGGGCTAATATCCAAAATATATAAAGACTTAAAATACTAAATATTAAAAAACAGCCCAAAACAATTAAAAATGGGGTACAGATCTAATCAGAGAATTCTCAAAAGTGAAAATTCAAATGGCCAAGAAACACTTGAAGAAAGGTCCGATATCCTTAGTGATCGGGGAAATGCAATCAAAACTCCCTTGATATTTCATCCTACACCTGTCATAGTGGCTAAGGTCAATAACACAAGTGCCAGCACATGATGGCAAGCATGTGGAGCAAGGGGAACACTCATTCATTACTGGTGGGAAAGCAAACATGTACACGCTGTGTGGAAACCAATGTGGCAGATCCTCAGGATGATGGGAATGGATCTATCCCAATATCCAGCAGTAGCACTCTCGGGTGTACACCCAAATGATGCTTCGTCCTACCACAGAGACCAGTTTGTAGACTTTAGAAATAAGTCTGATGGTGATACAGTCGACAGGCACACCAACAGAATATGGGGATCCAGGCAATGTCCTTCACTAAAAAGTAAATCAGGTCCCTCTTTCTTTTCTAGGACAATCCATTTTTTGATCTACACTTCAAGAAAGTATACAGCTTGGAGGCCTACAGCTGTGCCTCCAAGTACTCCTTTGCTCGCACAGTGAGCAGGCTGAACCACGTGTACCTTAAGAAGGACTTACACATCGTGAACTTCGATTCTACCTACATTAACGATGACTCCATTTGGTCCTCCAACAACAAAGACTGCCTGGTCCTCATGAGAATATGCTTTTATGCTTTCAATCTTGTGTGCTTGTCCTTGTGTCCCCTGCCACTTTGAAGATGTAACCCAAAGTCCTTCATCAGTGTCTGAAGAAAATGCCTCCCCGACTGAATACTGATAGTCAAATGTTTGTTTTGCCTCTTCACTGAAGGGTATTACTTACACTGAAATAAGACAAGGCTTTGAGAATTGAAATAAAATGTGTTTTAGTGCAGACCTTCAACAGTTGAGATTCTTGGTCCACTGTGTTCTTTAGTAACTTTGGAAGGTGGTGTTTGGTTTGAGCTAAATTAGAGTCAAGAAAAACCTTAAAAGATATCCTGGGTTCATAAATAAGAAAATTTCATCTTTTCAAGATATCAATTCTGTTCAAAAATGTTTTTCAGATCCAAGATAATTCCTCTAAAAACTTTAATAGTCTGTGTTGTAAAAATGGAAAAGTCCTATTTTCAAAATTCATTCAGAACTGCAAGCAGATCAAAATATGAAAAGAAGCAAACAAAAAACTTAAAAGTAAGTATGAAGTTGGAAGACTAGAACTTCCTGCTTTTGAAACTCACTCCAAAACTATTAGAGATAAAACAGCATGGTATGTGGTAACTGGACCCCACACAAAAGAACTGAGCTGGATAAGTACCTCACACCAGTTCAAAAATATAATGAACCAATAACCTACAAATAGTAACTAAAGCCATAAATTATTAGAATGAAATATAAGGATAAACCTTAAGGACTTTGGGATTGACAATGGATTCTTATAGTCCTAAAAATCTATAACCAAAAAAGAAGGGAAAATTAACTAAACCAAATTTCATAAAAAGAAAAGATATCTTTGCACCAAAGAGTGTTACCAAGAAATTGAAAACAACAAAAGCAAACAGACCTTCAAATCATCTGTCTGAAATACTTAATACCCTCCCACACAGAGAGAACTCAGTGGCATAAAACAACCCCTTTAAAAAATGGGCAAAGGATGTTGACAGCTATTTCTACACATACACACATAACCAAAGAGCATGAGGAAGATGTTTAGCACCACTAGTTCACTGGGGAACGTCAATCAAACCCCAAGTGTCAAGTCAGTTCTGCTTGTGCATTTGCTGGGATGACTAAATCTTTAAGAAACCAATGTGGGAGGTAGGAATTAATGAGGGTGTGGAGCGGCTGGAGAGCTGGAGCCTCTTCCATTGCTGCTGGGGTGCAGATACTACTGCCCTGTGAGAAGTGGGTTTGACCGTACACCAGAGCAAGCTACTCCCAGTGTATGAGAACCAGCCCCAGGGAGTCATGGGACCAAAGAAACGATGCAGACATACCCAGTGTTGCAGAACACAACCTACTGGGGACCTACAAAAAGGAAAGATATCTTTGCAATGAAGATATTACTGTAGGTCTTGGTGGCCAGGTAACCATTCTGCTCCCTGCCATTTGGGTGAGGACAAAGTGAATTCGATTAAGCTGGAATGTACCCTATTAAGTCACACTCAGTACTAAAGTGTCCCTTAAAGTACTTGTACTGATGGCCTCATCATTCTGAGTTCAGTCATAAAACACATCTTATTACTCTATGACTTGTTTATTTATACTTTCTGAGAAGCAAAGAGAGAACTGAACAGCGCTATTCAAGGACAGTTGTGAACAATTCAGGATGGCTCCTTCCATACAGGCATTTCCTTTAGAGGCATTGCCAAATGACTAAACGGTTAGCTCCTAGGTGCAGGCCCAAGCAAATTCAAAACAGTGATTTGAATGGGCAGTTGTAGTCCAATACAATATTGTAAGTTTCTTACCAACATGACATTATAAGTTGGCTTATAATTGTGTTTGCACCATTCTTTGTAATACGAAAAGAATAAAACGCCGTGTGTCCATCAAAAGATGAATGAATTAACGAAATATGACAAATAATGGAGTATTAATCAGCATTTCAAGGAATAAAAGTTTTGATGCACGCTGCTGTGGGATGATGTCACAGGTGAGGCAGGTACAAGGTAGAAGGAGGCCTGACATTGGACAAGAAGGAAGGCTGGGCAGAAGAAAAGTTTGGACAAAAAGGAGGAGACTGGAATGGAAAGGAGGAAGAGACAGGAGGGACAGAGAGAGGAGCTGAGGGACAACAATGGAGGCTGACGTTAAGATTCCGCTCTGTGTATTTACAGGTTGTTATTAATGTTTTTAAGGGATGGATGTATACAGGGTTTTGTATGTTTAGGTGGGCAATTATATCTTATCAATTGGGCCAAAGGTTATTGTGCTGTGTGTTCTTTCATGTGTAGATTTAAGTGTAATGGAGTGTGGGGCGGCTGGTCTGGGCCACCATGGAGTTGGGATGTGTGTTTCTGGCATGGAAACCTGCCTTGGGGACTAGATAGGTAGGTATTTTATATATATATAAATATATATATATATTTTTTTTAACAACATGCTGCAATGTGGCTAAGCTTTGAAAACATCGTGCTAAGTTAGATCACCCACAGAGGAAAGGGCAGCTACCGCAGGATTTGATGTTACGACGTATTTGGAGTAGATGCATTCAGAGACAGACTGGAGGGAAAGCTAACAGACGTGAGGAGAAAGAATGGAGATGCTTCTTGTTTGTTATCCAGCTTCTGTGATGAAAAAAAAGTTTTAAAAATGGTTGAGCAACTCGGCAAATGTGACTCATGCCGCCACCTTCTTTCGCCACCTTCTTGTACATTGGTTAAAGTGGTCAGTATAATGTTATATACTGAGTGTGACTAAAATAAGTGATGAACCAACAGTCTATACTACATACTTTACATGGGTAGGTCACTGGTAAATTCACTGGACAATAATAAAGATATAAAAGGAAAAGGGATAGCTTTGAGTCTGCTAGACGGGAAATATGTGAACTCTGTACAAATTAAGAGTGGGGATAGTTTCCCTGGATATTACTCAAAATCTGGAAACAGGGTAAATAATATTAGCTATATAAAATAAAAAGCAATGTTACACACACACACACACACACACACACACACACACTGAAAATCCAAAACAAATTGCAACTTGTATAAAACATGTATCTATGTACTCCTAAAGTTGAAGAGGTTTTTTTAAAGACCAGCAACAAATTGGAAAATGTATGAGCAGACAGCTCACAGGAAATGAATTATAAATGGTACTGGGAAGCTTAAAAAGAGGCTCAAAGATGCTCAACCTTATCCAGGAGAGAAACTGACATTATATCAGTGGGGTGAGCTCACTTCTTGTCTTATAGGAAAAAGCCCAAAATATTGATAGTGTTTCACTGAGGTGGCAAATTAGTCCTTGTGTTTATTACTGCATAGAAAAGTTCACATTGGTTTTCGTGTGTGTGTGTGTGTGTGTGTGTGTGTGTGTGTGTGTGTGTGTGTGTAGTGTGGTGGTCTTGAGCCCAAAAATGTATCAGAGCAATTACAAAATGACATGTATGCACATATGTCTTTAGAAAAATGTTTACATGAGCTCAAGTATACAACATTGAAGATGAATAGAATAAACTATTACATATAAAATAAAACGGTGTGCAGGTGAAAGTAGGGAAGGCTCCAGAACACACTGATTGGGGGTGGGGATGGGATAGATAATTAGAAGCAGAGATTCTTTTTTATTATTTAAAATTATTGGGATTGGGGATTTAGCTCAGTGGTAGAGCGCTTGTCTAGAAAGCATAAGGCCCTGGGTTCGGTCCCCAGCTCCAAAAAAAAAAAAAAAAAAAAAAAATTAAAATTATTGTTTATTTTAAAAATCTAAGTTTATTATTAAGACTTAAAATGTGGTTGTTGATCATTTGAAAAATAGTTACCATTTCAATTGCTTAAGTATTTTTATAATTTGTATGCTAATTTTTATTTATTTATTTATTTTACTTATTCACTTTACATCCCACTCACTGTCTCCATCCTGGTCAACCTCTCCCACAATCCTTCCCCTCTCCTCCATTCCCTTCTCCTGTGGGCAGATAGGGACCCCTTGGGTACACCCCAGCCCAGAATAAGGAACTTACGTGATTACTTAGGAATACATATGTGGGTTCTTCAGTTTGGCTCTAAGTTTTAAGGAGAAGTCAAGAATTAGAGAAGCCATTAATTATTAAGTCCTGGCTCTTGGTTAGTTGTCTCGAATATGTAGTACGCATGGTGGATACATGCATGGACTAAGTACACATGGTGGATATGTGCATGCACTAGTTACTGCATATAGCATGCTGGTTCCTGGGCTGCGTGCTGCAGGTTGTAAGGCAGAGTTCTGTTTCTGTGTATTATCTGGCCATTGTCAGGATACTAAGAAATATCCTAATTAGGATGGTAGTTACAGCTATGTATATGGTTTTGGTCAAACCTAAAACCATACTCAGAGATTGTGGTGGTTGAATGAGAATCCTCTTAAGCTCGTGTTTGAATGTTTGTCTCCAGTATGTGGAACTTTTTGGAAAGATTAGGAGGTGTGGCCTTGTTAGAGGAGGTATGTCACTAGGGGCTACATTTTTAGGTTTCAATCTCTCTCTCTCTCTCTCTCTCTCTCTCTCTCTCTCTCTCTCTCTCTGCCACTATCTTACAGATCAGGTGTAAACTCTTAACTGCTGTTGTGGACAATCATGCCTGTTGTGGACAAACTCTTTGTTATTAAACCCCAAATTAAAGACCTTGGTCATGGTGTCTCTTCACAGCAGAGAACAGGAACTAAGACACACAATAACATTCCCTGGCTCTGTTCACTGATACTCTGAAGCAAATTGGTCAGTGGATACTGTTGAACATGCATCTTACCATGCGGGGTGGAGTGTGGGTCCCACTGTGTACTGCCCTCTTGGAGAAGCTCATGACCACCTCGCTGGTGAGAATGTTTAGTCGCACCCGCTTCGCTTAATGATCAACAGATCTGGGAAATGCATGAAATTCACTCACATTAGTGAATTTATAATAATGTCTACAATTAAAATGCAGCAGCCTGGGGCTTCCTCTCCTTTGACTGTCTGTCTTTTATTCTCTCTCTTACCCTTGGTTCTTAATGACACTAATATTTGCCATATGATTTATCTGCCATACCCCCTAACAAAGCCAAAGTGTTTACAATGTTAATTCCTATTAATATTTGTACATCTGGCTTGGGGCACTTCCTCTCCATCCTGTGCTCGTCATTGTCACTCATGCCACGTTCCTCTCATCCAGCTGCTCCCAGGCACTCTCTCTCTTTATGAGAGACATGGAAGTCACGTGATCCTCAACTTGATTTTCTTTTCTGGCTCTGTCACACCTGCCTCACCCATTATTTGAGTTTTTTTTTTCCTTCCTGAAGATGTTCCCTTTCTCAGCTCCTCTCAGCAAAGGGAAGCACAACATATCCAGTCACGTTTCCTCTGTTCATCCATGTCCATCACAATGATGACAAATAGATTTTTTAGTATTATAAGATCCAAGGACTTACATGTGGCCAAAGACAAAAAGGAGAAGCCTATTTTTCAAGGACCTTTCAAATTCCTGTTCATGTCAGATCCACTAGCAACCCATCAGTAAAAACAAGCAAGTCAAGCCCAAAGTCATCCACCTACCGGGGGATGGAACCAAGACTGTGAGCAGACACCGTTGGGCAAAATCTGGGCCACTAGATTATCAATTGACACAATTACTTCCCAGATATTATAGAGCTGCATAAATAAATAGTTACTTACAACAATATTTATAAAATTCTCTATCCCAAAAATCCTATTGAAAAGAAATATCATACATGCAAACAGAGAGCAGGGAGCAGGAGAGGGAAGGAGACTGAAATGTGGCTGTGACTAGGAGTAAGGAAAATAAGGGAAGTTGTTTTTTGGATACAGAGCTTCAGTTTGGATACAGTGTTTCAGTTTGGATACAGTGTTTCAGTTTGGATACAGTGTTTCAGTTTGGATACACAGCTTCAGTTTGGATACAGTGTTTCAGTTTGGATATAGAGCTTCAGTTTGGATACAGTGTTTCAGTTTGGATACAGAGCTTCAGTTTGGATACAGAGCTTCAGTTTAGATACAGTGTTTCAGTTTGGATACAGAGCTTCAGTTTGGATACAGTGTTTCAGTTTGGATACAGTGCTTCAGTTTGGATACAGTGTTTCAGTTTGGATACAGTGTTTCACTTTTGTGACATAAGAACCCTTCTGAAGTGGATAGTGATAACATCACACAATATTATACATGATATCATTGCAGTTTTTCTCTTGAGACAGGGTCTCACTCTATATCTCAGCCTGGCCTTGAACTCACAGAGATCTGCCTGCCTCAGCCTCCTGAGGGCTGGGATTGTGGTATGTGCCTCCATGCACAATGAATGTACTCAAAAACCACGCTGAATTCTATGAAAACAGGGGACTAAATTGAGGTCAGGTGTAGTTATGCATACCTTAATCATAGAACTTTGAGGCAGAGGCAGGTGGATCTCTGTGAGTTCAAGGCCAGCCTCATCTACACAGGTAGCCAGGCCAACCATGGCTTCCAAATGAGACCCCATTTCCAAAATAAATAAATAAATTAATTAATTAAAAAATAATTAAGTGAATAAAATTGTTAGATTTTATGTTCTATAAATTCTAACACAAAAAATGAAAAAAGAAAACACAGAAAATAAACAATGTATTGTGTTTTCATTTTTTCTACCCATAACCAAATGATCAGTTAATAGAAAAACTGTAAGTTCTCCTAAAAATTACATTGATGAGACTATTAAGGCAGTAAAACCACATAACACATAACTCTCCACCAGAATGGATACCGATAAAGAAATGGAGCCTATAATTTAAATTTCCAGATGAGGGAAAATGAGGATCAGAAAGGACAAGTAACTTAACTGATGGCTGCTAACTCATAAAGACTGAAAGCAAATCAAAACCGACACCTGTGTGATGTCCTGGACCACGGAGTTTCTACCCGGTTTTGGTCTTTTTTTGTTTTTCCCTCCTATAATACACTTTTTAAAAAATGTTTTATATTTTTAAGTAAAATTTGCAGAAAAGTAAATTCATAACGATCAGAAATGGCTTATTTCCACCACACTCTTGGATCCTTTCTAGATGATTAACTTTTTGTTGATGTTTTGTTCTGATCGTGAGATTTTGTGCAGGTCTCGTTTACCTGTCCTAGCTAGGAGGGTTGGTGTATAGGCCAGGCTCTGATTTTTGCCTAAGTATGTGCTGATCCATCTGACTGTTTAATTCTCCACGTTGGCTCACTACTGACTTTCAATATTTTTCCTGAAAGACTTGAGTTTGTGGGAAATAGGTTTCAAGCTTTTACAGAATTACTAGATTCATATCAACCCTGAGGCAACTATACTCCTTAGGATGCATTTTGCCTCTTTCCTCTCTCCTCTCTCTTTGTGTAGTTTAAATGCCACATTCTATTGTTTCTATTGTTTAAATATGGGTTACTGAGTTTATAGGAGACTACATTCTCCAGCTGAATAATATACAAAACAAATCATAATTTAATTCCTCTTGGGATGAGGGGGGAATTTAAGCTCAACATAGTTAGCATACTTAACATGAAATCTGATTTTCAGTAAAAATTAATATGTTGGCTTGCTTACATTTCTAGGGAGTGGATCTGGGCTTGCCAGTGGCATCATTACCAAGTTCCCCATGTGCAGATTAGATCAAATGCTGAACTATGTGTTCGACCCAAGTGTGACCAAAGACAGAAAGTCTAGAGGGACATGCCACAGAGAAATCCAGGAAGGATGCGGAAAGGCTGGAGAGTGGTTAGATTCAGCGAGCATCTTGGTGATAGAACAAGATTTCAAGAGTCACCAGATGTAGAGTGTGAGAGATAAGTCCAGGATCGGTTTGGGCAGCTGAAAACACGGAGAAACCATTACTTCAAAGAGACACTGAGGAACCAGCAGTGTCTATTTCCTTGAGTGTCACTAAGCCCTTCAAGCTTCATCTCTTAGTCTAGGTATCTGCTGCAGTGGCCAGTCACAAGCATCAGTTAGCGTCTCTCAAGAGTGATATGACAACAATGTGCCTCTCTCACTTCCTGGTGTGTCATATTGCAGACAATGCCCTGGCTTGGAACATCTGCATGGTTCAGCTCTGCAGTCACATGAACACTGAAGTATGTGGTGAAATAGTGACTGGTGGCAGGGGAAGCGACAGATAAACACTTCTCTTTTTTCAGTTGTGTGGAATTGTAAGATGATCTCTGAGGTTCTCAGAGAGTTCCACAAAAAACCATAGCTAACTGTGATAGTCAGAGGGCCTCTGGGGCAGTGGAACCACACTGCAAACTAGGCTGAACTCCTGCCCAAGTGTTTAACCATAAAAGAAACAGAAGCCTAAGGGTTAAAGACGCTCCAAGCTAAATTAGCCGGAGAAACACCCACCATCTACATCAAAGCCTAGAGAAGTAATGGGTCTTTTGGATTCTAGAATGGAGACATGGTATAGACTCTGAAGGGACTCTGGCCTGCTGGAGCGTGGCAAACAGGCCTCTGGCAGGCCTTGCTCTTCTCCCTCATTCTGTCTGCCTTGCCAAACTGGTAGATTACATTCCTGCAGTGAGCCACTGAGGACCATTCCCTTATTTGGCCATTTCCTCCTCCTCAGGCTGACTACCAAGATGTAGCTATCAAAGTATTGAAGTCCAGTAATCGAAGCCCCTCTTAGCTCACTAATTAACACGCCCAGTTAAAATTAAACACCTTGTCCTAGTACGAGGTTTCCCCCTTTACCTTTAGAAGCCGCTATCTTCCTATGTTCTCTGCCTCCTTTCCATTCTGAGGCAGTCCTTTGCCCGCATTGGGGCAAATACTCCTCCTCAGTGTCCTTTGTCCATCCCTTTCCCTCCTCATCTCTTTTCTTTGTCTCGTATTCCCTGTTCCCTGTCCCTCTGGGACAAGTAAATCTCCTTTGTGCTGAGAACTTGGTCTTTGGGGGGCGTGGTCCTGAGCCAATACGTTTCCCTTCAGATTTCACACTCTTAAATGCTCAGTTTCCTTGACTTCAGTGATTTTTTTTTTCCTTTTGACAATGAAGAGCGGACTCCACCTGTCTTGAAAAGTTGCAAAGAAAGTTGCAACAAAGTATAACTTTGCTTCAAAGTATAACTCTCTTTCCAGTTTCTAGCACATTTCTTCCTGGTTACCTCAATTCCACAGCCAAGCTAGGCAAGCACAGCCTTTGTGAGAAATTGCAACCCCTGCTCCAGAGAAAGCCACAGCAGAGGCTCCTCCCTTCTGACCACTGGGGCATTTGGGGATGGATAGTTCTTTGTTGTGAAGGGCTCTCTTTAATGTTATGGATTGTTTAACACCAACTCTGGCTTGTATCCACTAGATGTCAGCAGATCTCTTTTAGTAATGACAACCAAAATGTCTCAAAGCATTGTCAAATATCCCCCAAGGACTGAAAAAGATCATCTGAGGTTGAGAATCACCAAACTATGCTAACTCAAAAGATACTGCAAAAATGGGCTAATATGTGCCAATAGGAACACACAGAATGTATGTAAGAACAAACATTGAAAGCATTAAATCAGAAGAATAAATACAGGTGTAAGGCTGGACAGAGAAAGCAGATGACGTCAGCGGATTTGCTGTTCAATGTTTTGGCAAGGACAGGTGGAGTAAATTCTAACACACAGCCTTTGTGCTTCCTGGGTCTGATGATGACCTATGACAGTTGTGATTAGGAATCGAGAACCGTGCTGAGAGTTAGAACGATGGCGAAGCAGGAGTGTGAGAATGAATTTACTCTGTGAAGAATGAAGAAGAGTGACTAGACTGCTTCCCAGAAGGAAGAATGTTGGAATGAACTTAATGCAAAATTATAATATTCACTACTTGTCTATGTGAAGGGATCTCATACAAGTTGCCCTACTACCCGACCTTTTGCCCCAACAGATCTGAAGGCTTGGGGTCTGTGATGCATGGGAAGCACTGTGTGAAATCTCCACAAAACCACAGTAAGAGTTGCTCCACAGGTCCTCACTGTTCTGCAAGAGATGCTTTCTGAAGCAGGGAACAATTCTCTATAGGAAAATGAGGGTCATCTCTCATGAGGCGGATATATTATTAGTTCCACCAACTCCCTGGTGCACAGTTTTAGAAACAACCTGTTGAAGTATGAAAATGGCATACAGTCAAGTCAAGCAGGTTCAGAAAACACACATAATGTCAAGACCAGATAGTTCCCTAGCCATATAGGAGTTCTTTATGCCTACCAAATACAGAAATAAGGATTTGATTCTGCCCCATAGATGGGTTGACACATCACGTTAACTGATTAGTGACATTGAATTACTACTGTCTATTACTCTCACTCAGGGATAGCTCTTAGGAATATTCAGTATACCCAGGGAATCTTTCCTTTCAGCAGAGGTCATATAGACATAATTTGTTATTCATTTTTATGTAAAGGAAGGAGTGACCTGAAGCAAGGCTTTTTTCTCTCATTAATTCAGCCAATGTCCACAATCACCAAAACTATAGCGTCCCCGATCACTATTACTTCAACCTACAAATCCTTTTTACAGCACCGTCAGGCTGAAGACAGAACTACAAAATCCACGGACACCACTGGATTAGTCAGTGTTCCACTGCTGGACACCTTGACCACAGCAACTCTTAAAAAGGAAGCCATTTAACTGGAACTTGCTTACAGATTCAGAGGTTTAGTCCATTGTCATCATGCCCGGTCATCTGAAGTGACTTGTGTAGGGATTTAAACCCAATAGACGGCATTAGCAGATGAGAAAGGTGCAAAAGATGGACTGGAGTGGACACAGCCTTTGTGCTGTTAGCTCTTCATTCTTTCATTACATTTCATTACATTCATTACATTTGCTGTTTCCAGCAACCTGTCCTGAAGAGGTTTTATTGAGCTCTGAACAAATGCAACACTTGTCCCCTTGTCCCTCATTCCTGTGTCAGCACATCTTGATGTAGGTGTAAGCTGAGACTGGCAGCTGTGCAATTTCAAAACGTGGAGCAGTTAAAGATGGGAGTGTTATTAACTTTTGGTCAAAGGAAGGGGCCGATATGCAAATATTTCCTTTGTTCTTGCCTATAGCAGACACTTCAGAGATTCATAATGTTCTTTTCTTCTTCTTCTTCTTCTTCTTCTTCTTCTTCTTCTTCTTCTTCTTCTTCTTCTTCTTCTTCTTCTTCTTCTTCTTCTTCTTCTTCTTCTTCTTTTTTTCGGAGCTGGGGACCAAACCCAGGGCCTTGCGCTTGCTAGGCAAGCACTCTACCACTGAGCTAAATCCCTAACCCCAATTCATAATGTTCTTAAAAGGCCTTAGAAAGTCAGAAAATATCCAAATATGGTGATGATCAACCAAAACTCCTCTTCTGACTGCATCTTTTTGTAATGTTTCATTTCTCCTCTCATTCCCGCCCTCCAGGGTCAAATCCCCAAACAGAGAAAAATCCAAGGGGAACAGAAGGAGAATTAATATAATTATTAAATATGATCTATTTTACTTTTTACATAAAATAACTTATCTTTTATATAAATAGAACATAATTTATATAAGTATGTAATTAAATTAGTTAAGTATAAATATAATATAATTAATACAAACATTTTATTATCATTATTATTACTGCTGTTCTGTTATCCAAACAGAAATATCAGAGGTGGAGAAATAGATACACAAATCTGGAGTTCAGGAGAAGTCTAGCCTTCTAGAATACCACTCACGTCTCAACTCTGAGAAGAATTGTAACATACAGGTTAAAAAAAATCAATTAAAAAGACAAAATGACAGCAAAAAAAAAAAACCACTATCCCCACCTCCCCCAAAAAACCACCCAATGGGATTGTCAGTTAAGACATCCAAGGCAAACCCTCTGGAGCTCAGAAGGAAAGACATGAGAAATCTACCCAAATATAGAACTCGATCCTGTGAGATTGCTCTCAAGTATTTTTGATTAGAAGATAATAATCTCAGCAACAAACAGGTCCCTATTTATTATTTCTCCTAGTTTTCCCAAAAATCTATCTTTAGACAAATGGTGAAAATACTGTGCATAGCTCATCTCTCGTTTTCTTAAGAAATCCATCTTGTGCGCCTAGTCCTAAAGAGATGTGATTCCCAGGGTGGGTTGGGATCCAAGGGGGTCTTCCCCCTTCTCAGAGAAGGGCAGAATAAGGGAGAGGCTTGGAGGTGGGGAATGGAAGGAGGGGCAGGCTGTGATTGGCATGTAAAGTGAATAAATAAGTTAATGAGAAAAAACAGCAAAGAAGAGGGGTAAGAGGAGGGCGAGAGAGGGAGGGGGAAAGGGGAGAAGGAGAAGGAGGAGGAGGAAGAGGAGAAGGAGGGAGAGGAAGAAGAGGAGAAGGAGGAGAAGGAGGGGGAGGAGGAAGAGAAGAAGGAGGAGAAGGAGGGGGAGGAGAAGGGCGGGGGAGGAGAACATCCTGGTAGAGTATGTTATCCTGCCTTCGCAATCACCTTTTCTAGTTCTACCTCATTATGAACTCATTCAGTATAGAATTAAAGCTTGAATGGCCTTTGTACCTGGAAATCAAAGTTCCCAGCACTCAATCCCTGCCAGGGATGTGGCCTAAATGAATCACTTGTCTTATAGCTCACAATCTTGGCATCATTCATGCCTCTCACACTGAAACAAGTATCACCTTTAAAACAAAGATTCTGTTTCAGTATCTGATGTGAGCCGGCGGGCTGGTGCAGTTTCTAAAAAGCACCCAGGAAGAAGGTCTGCGCAGTCTGCCCGGTAGAGTATGAAGTGCGTAAGTGACATGGTTCTAGACCTAAACACGTTATGGGAATTAAGTGGGGAGAAATTAAGGATACTAGTGATGTCTAGGTTCCTCTCCCAGAGATTCTGACTTAACTCATTGAAGTGCTCCGAAGAATCTAGAGTTAACAGGATTTTACATATGCAAAGGAGAAAACATTTAATGAGCTCTCAAATGATTTGCCACAAATATCAGAATGGGTACATCTAGAAAAAGAAAATACCACCATTATCAACTCCTCTAATCATTATCTATGCTAGTGGTTCTCAACTTTCCTAATGCTGCAACCCTTTAATACATTTCCTCATGCTGCAGTGGGTCCCAACCATTAAACTATTTCATTTCTATTTTATAACTGTAATTTTGCTGCTGTTATCAATTGTAATGTAAATATCTGATATATAGGATATCCATATGTGACCCCTATGAAGGGGTCATTTGACCGCGAAAGATCCACAGGTTGAGAACCACAGGCCTACGAGCTTGCGGGCTCAGTCCCTGCCTTTTCCACGCCCACGGTCTGGCCCCGTCCCACCCATCAAGGCAACATTCGATCTCCTCCAAGTCCATTGGTCAGTCTGTTCTCTTCCATTGTCTCCATTTCCGGCTCCACAAGATCAACTTCCGGCACAGAGCGGCACGTGACCGGATACGGGAAGTGGCGGCTTCTGCCCGCTTCTTTTCCCAGCTCAATGAAAAGCGTTTCATAGCTGCTCTTGCTGCCGGCGCCCTTGTAGAGTCCGTCTTGGAGCACCAACCTCGGCCGGCCGGCCTCGCGGTAAGCTTCCGGCCGGGGACCGGCGGTCCTGGAGGTGGTAGCCTAAGTGGAGGCAGTGTTCAATCTGCGTCAGGTCGGCCACTCCCAAGTGACACGGCCCACCCACCCTGCTGCCCTCCAGGGCTGCAGAACCGCGGCTGCAGAGCCCGTACTGAGTCCTTACTTCTTCCTGTCCTGGGCTCTGGGAGAAGACGGAGCCGGGAGGCAGCCTAGGGTCAGTCCTCAGTTCCGCCCAACCGGGGCAGATTTCATTTTTGCCAAATTAGCGTGGTTTGGGAGAGGAGAACGTGACCTGGCTTCTGCCGGTCCAAATCAACAAATATGTCCTTATAAATCTTCAAAGGGCGTTGCCCAGCCTCTGAGCAGTTTTCGTTTTTTGGATGACATGTCTCCGAGTTGAGATGTCACTGCAGTAGATGGGCCCAACCCATTAAGGCACTCGCACTGACACACAGTGTAATGATGGCCCTATCAAGCTGCAGGAAGTAAGATACGCGATGAACAGAGGTTAGCTGCCTCTGTAACGGGCAGCCTTGAGGTTTTAGAAGGCGAAGATCTAAAGAGAACCCAGAATATGGGCGTGGGTTTTAGACTTGGTAAATAGTTGTGAAGGCCACTATTAATAATACTGGCATAATATAAAGTTCTGCATAAACATTGGAGAATTCATCACTAACCCCAAAGAAGACTGACTGTCACAATTCTACATCATCCCATTCATGTCTTTCAGATTCTCCACTATACCCCCAGAGTGCTACGTGGCACTTAGTGAATAGTAATATTTGTTGAATTACGTCTAATTCCTTTTATGAGTTATAACCAGTCCTCTGCTGTTTGGCTGTTTACCATGCACTGAGTCTTTAGTATGGTGAATATTGGCCTGTGTTAATTGTTCTGTTTACCAGTTTTTACTGTTTCAATAAAACAGGTTACACCAAGAGGTTGTAGTAAGTACCCAACACACAAACCTGTGTTAGAGCCGCCTCCTCCTCCTCCCTCCTCCTCCTCCTCCTCCTCCTCCTCCTCCTCCTCCTCCTCCTCCTCCTCCTCCTCCTCCTCCTCCTCCTCCTCCTCCTCCTCCTCCTCCTCCTCCTCCTCCATCACCACCACCACCACCACCACCACCACCAAGAGATGGCTGTGGAGACCTAGGAGATGATACTCATGTCCCCATTAGATAGCAAGCACTTGTCTTGTAAATACAGTAAGTGCTCTAGACATTTGCATGGGAAGAGCAATGAGGATTAAGACTTTTACTGAGTCAACTTCATCCAAATGGAGAAATGTACGTTTGAATAGGGAGAAGATAATCTGGCCTGCATGGGAAAGTGCTTAACCAAAGATTTCAAGTCAGAAACAGCACAGTGCTTTGAATGCAAGGCATGGCTTGAGAACAGTGGTATAATGAGGACTGGTTTAAAGTTATTTACTAGTTTTTCAGGGAACTTGTAGAAACTTTAAAAAAAGAAAAAGGTAACAGGTGCTATTACTTACAGGCAGTAAATCTTGATTGCTGTGTTGGTGGCCAGATGGGGGAAAAGTAAATTATATGTAGATGGAGAAGTCACTGCGTACGCTAACAGATTTCACGTTGGCATGGAGGAAGCAATGAACTAGGGCAGAGTTTGAGTCTGGGTTGTTTTCTTACAGATTCAAAAGTTGGAAAGAGGTAACTTGGAGGGAACTATCCCTGGTCTGTTGTTGAGTGCAACAGTATTTCCTTAAATGTTTACTAAGCACTCGCTGTGTGCCTCTTGGCAAATGCTAGGAATATAAAGATGGATAAGATGAGACCCTTGCTGAGAGAGAACTGCTTTTAGTAGGGTCTAGAGTGCACTAGCTAGAAAACACTGGTTGGAGAGCTGCTGCCATAGAGGTAAGCTGGGGAACAGAAGAGGAGGAAGGCTTCAAAGAAGATGCAGTGTGTTATCAGAATGGTTGAGGGTGAGTTGGAATTTGCAGTGACAAGAATTTCAGAAAGAGGAAAATAGTGAACAAAGCCCAGAGACAGAACAGTAAACCGCAGTGTCCACTTGAGTTTGAGGATAGGATAGAGTAGCGCTTTAATGTCACACCTGGGCCCTAGGGCACATTAAGGGGTGTGCCACAAGCTAGAGTCATCTGAAAGGAGGAAACCTCCATTGAGAAAATGCCCCCGTAAGACCCAGCTGAAGGGCATTTTTTAAATCCGTGGTTGACGGGGGCTGGATCATAACGGCAGTTGCATGCCTGACTTGCAGAAGGGACTGCAGGACTGTTCTAAAGCCTCCACGCCATTTGTGATCCTCCCAGCTGGGTGGGGGAGGCCCCTTCCTCATTGCTTACTGCTGTGAGTCCTGTGGATTTTTAGCCTTCCCAGCAGTTGAAAGTAGGATTCTCGCCGCAGATGTCAGTCGTATTTCCCAAGTGGTTGATGGTATGAAACGTTTTGGGTTTCTGGTGTGCATCTTTGCAGTAGGCAGAGGGCGGCTGCACGTGTTTTTCCTCAGCACCATCCACGCCCCCTTTTCTTGTGCGTGGTCTCTCACCAGATTGGCGCTCCAATCACAGGTGAAGCTGTCTGCTCCGTGAACTCCAGGGATCTGCTTGTCTCTGCCTCCCCAGCGTGAGGTTGAAGGCAGGCTTCCCCATGCACTGCTTGTTAAGTGAGTTCTGGAAACTAATAAGATTGGACTTGTGTCCTCCAATTACTAGGAAACACTTTTCCAACAGAGCTGTCACCCCAGCTCTATACCGAACATTTTTTCTATATTTATTGGCTTTTTGTACGTGTCTCTGTGTGTCTGTGTGTATGCTTGCATATATGTATATATGGGTGTGTGTGTGTGTGTGTGTGTGTGTACTGGTTTCTCTGATTTCATTTCCATACTTGAAGCTCCATGCTTCTATGTTATAGATGTATTAATATATTTATGTATTTATTAAGAATTTATCATTCGAGTCATAAATGGAACACTATGAGGGAGGGCGGTGCTTTTGTGAATTAGCTCAACACCTTCTCCTAAATGCTTTTCAGCTGAGAGAAGATGACAGCAATCAAGCACGCACTACAGAGAGACATCTTCACGCCCAATGACGAACGCCTGCTGAGCATCGTGAATGTCTGCAAAGCAGGCAAAAAGAAAAAGAACTGTTTTCTGTGTGCCACGGGTCGGTGTTTATTCAGCAAAAATGTGTACTAAATACTCCATTCCTTAGGAACAATTCTCATTGTCTCTATAGCAGGGAGAAGAATTGGACTGACAAATTAATTTTAATTGACTTTATCAATGTTGTAAGAGAGTTTTCATGGTGTATGTCTAAGGTGGCTGACAAGTGAAAGAGAGAACGCCAGGCATGCAGTGTAAGGTGACAGCTCTGGTATCTTTGTGCTGTGGTGGTGCCTTCCTTACCCCATTCCTTTCTGTCCTCCGGTGGCTGGTGGCTGGGATCTGGGATCCTGCATTTTACCACATTCTCTATGTGTAATTTACTTTTACTTGTCTTTAAACTTTAAATAAACTGAATTATAATTCCTTGTGACCCCTCCCATTCACTTGTACATTCATGAGAGTTTTGTTTTATTTCCCAGTTTTTATTTTTATTTTTTTTTTGATTTCAGTCTGTATTCCTGGCTGGCCTGGAGCTCAGGGCTCCTCCTGCCTATGCAGCGTGCTAGCACACCTGGCCCTGAGTTAGGACTGTTTTTTTTTTTTTTTTTTTTTTGGTTTTTTTTTTCGGAGCTGGGGACCGAACCCAGGGCCTTGCGCTTCCCTAGGCAAGCGCTCTACCACTGAGCTAAATCCCCAACCCAGGACTGTGTTCTTAAACAAGGCTCTAACACCGTCATAGTCACTGCAGTGGCATGCTCCGCTGTGAGTGTCCCACAGCCCCTATACCCATCCTTCCAGGGGTGAGCAGGAGGCTTGTGCCTGGATTTTGCTGTTTAAACAGCTTGTCTGTGAATGTGCTTGTCTTGTCTTCTGCTATACACACCAAAATTATTTTAAAGCAGATACTTGGATGTGGATTCTCCTTTTCACTCCCACAGCAGTGTGGTTCTCTTGTGTTCTCTACACCCTAATCAACGGTTGTCAGGACGGCAGAGTGACAGTATCTATCGTATCTATCTATCTCCCCGTGATTTCAGATGTACCTCCCCAGTTCGTGATGAGGTTGAACATCTTCTCACGAACTTATTGGCCATTTACTTAGGTGATTTACCACATAAGCCTTTTGCTCTTTTCCTATTGGATTGGTTGTCATTAGTTATTATGATTATCTGGATAGAGAGAGGATCTATCAGCTGCATAGATATTTCTATTATGTGGGCTGTATACTTTCTGGTTTGTGGCTTATCTTTGCATTTTTTGTGGTTCCTCTTAATGAAATTTAATTGTCATTAAATACAATTACTTTGATGCTTTTGGCTTCTGCATTTGTAAAGATTTTGAGTCACTTGTGTCTTAGAGCGTGTGGCGTGTTTGTGTCTGTCTCTGTGAATGAGCACGTTTGTATTTCAGGATTTTTCTTATATCTCATTTGCTTTGGTTTTGTTCTTTACTCGTTCATCCTAATTTTAGAATCAGCCTCTTAAGTTCAGCTTTTGTTGTGTTTTGATCGGGATTGCTTTTAAGCTGTCATTTAAGTTGTAGGGATTTGCGTTTTTTTAATGATGTTTGTTTCCATGAATATGCTTATTTTCTGTGTTGGTAAGCCTTGCTACTTTCTTTTTAAAGTTTTGCATCTTTTTATATTTGTTACAAGGTATTCTTACGTCTGTGTGCTGTTACCAGTTATAATGTAAGATATGATGAAACAAAATGGTATCTTTTTTAAATACACTGTTTGCAATATACTGGTTTAAGACTTTGCTTCCATGTTCTTTATTTGTGTGTAGTTTTCCTCTTGCTACCTTCAGCTGGTTAGCCATAGTTATTAAATAACCAGTGCGTGCCCCTTGCGTTCTCACTAGAATGGTTGTGTGCTTGGAGTTATTCTCTTCTTGAAAACTTTGCAGGAGAAGCAGGTGGCAGTGCTGGACCAGTGTGGGAGGTGGGGTGATGGCACATTTTTGCCCAGCAAGTGCAGTTTAGTGGACATCTTTTCCAAATATTCCTAATCCTGTTACCCTCATGTTGTGGTGACCCCAACCATAACGTTTTTGTTGCTACTTCGTAACTGTAATTTTGTTTTCTATATATCTGTTTTCCGATGGTCTTATGTGGCCCCCAGGTTGAGGACCTCTGTTTTAGTCCGTTTGGGTATGTTAAGGTCTTTAAGAGAGTATTGGGGGTTTGTTGTTTGTTGTTTGGAAAGCCATTGCTTTTTAAATGTATCAGCATTCATTTCAGATCCAAACTCCATTCTGTTGCCAGTCATGTTTTGAAAGTAGAAACTAGAGCATGTAACTTCTCTAATGGTGTCCCTTGCTACCTCCACCGCAGTCCTTGAGAAGCTGAGCACCCATCCTCTGTAGTGACTTCATTCCCGTCCACCTCGTCTTACTTTGTGCTGTCAGGGTTGACTACCCACTGTTGCTCTTCGTGACGGTGTCAGGCGCTTTCAGGACTCTAGGGACTTAATGTGTCAGTCGTTAGATTTCTCCTCCTGCACTCTGTGAAAGAGCCCTGCAGCTGTACCTCTCAGGCATCTCTCTGCCTCCAGCCCTCTAATCTGACTCAGATGATTCCTTTAGGAGTCTCTGACCTCTGTCCAGGCCCCCGAGAGCCACATTTGCAGGAAGAGTGAGTAGGTGACTCATGCTAACAGTCCTGTCTGTGTGCTCTGTTCAACAGTGACAACTGAACGCCCCGTGCAGGTGAAGGTGGTCAAAGTCAAGAAATCTGACAAGGGAGATTTCTACAAAAGGCAGATTGCTTGGGCCCTGCGAGACCTTGCTGTGGTAGACGCCAAAGATGCCATCAAAGTATGTTTTCCACAGTCCTTTCTCTTGTGTTCAGGCAGTGTCTTTGCTGTTACACACAGCATTGTGTGCTGAGGTGATCTAAGCTTTTCTGTGGCTGTAGATCTGCCACCTGCTAGTAGAAAATGCATTCATCTCTACTTCTTCAGCCCCGCTGTTAGACCACTTACAATAATAATAAAACTACATACATGTGCTGGGACCACTTTTTTACTTTATTAAAGCTACAGTTATATTTGTGTTCAAACTACATAAACTAGAACAAACTGACCTTAATACTATTTCTTTATTTAAATTAAATATACTTACTGGACAATTCTATAAATCAGTATGGATTTCACAGTAATAGGTTGTGTGAGTTAAGTCTCTAAGATAGTCGTTGTTTTGGTAAGACTAAAGCATGTGTGATGTCTGTAAGGGAGGCTTCCTTTTTAATCCTCCCGAATGGGGTGAGGAGTCAGCAGCTGGGGAGCCAATCTGGGCATTGGACATTTGTGGGTCAAATAAAGGAAGTGAGACAGGGTTACTCACCTTATTTTGAGGTGATTAAATAAAGTTTTAAGGATATAAGCTTTATACCTTTATTTGTTTGTACTCAAACTACGAGGACATAGCATAATTCAGTAATCCCATTAAAGGGCTACCTGTGTTCCTGGCAGCTCAAGGCAGTTGTCAGCCGTACCCTGTGACAGTCACTAGCGCTCCCTCTCCTGGTTAGTGGGGTCCTTCCTCCACCTTCCCTGCTGGCCAGCTATGCCCTGGTCGCTGCTGTGCGCCTTTGTGCATTGGTGTGTGGTTCAGAGCAAGGCCTGCACCAATGTAACCGTCAGACCTCTGCGGAACTCCACAAGTCACGCCTGCTTGGCAGAAGGCACAAAGAAGAACAGAATAGTAGTGGCATCTGTAAATTTTTCTGGTAAGAAAAAATTTTAGTAAGCTAGTCTTTTCCTAAGAAGCACACAGGATTTAGGGAAACGTGTAAAGTGGTTTGACAAGTGTGGAGAGGAAGAGGGAGGAGTATTTGAAACTTCAGTACGTGGTTTCTGATCCTGGGGTGGCAGGAGGAGGAAACGCTCTGGGAAGTCTCAAGAAGTGCACAGGTCAGCAGCTTTGCAGACATGCGCCGTGAAGTTCACTCAGCCATGCCCAGCACGGCTCAGACAGACTCCTCTCTGCTGGCTTGTCTGTGTCCTGGGTTTTTGTGTGTTTGTTTCATTTATGTAAGCATCTTGGTGTGTGTTTACTGTAGATGGATATAAAATGGGCAATCTCCATGCTGAGCCTGGGAGTAGCCGTTTCGGATCATGCATTGATTGGTGTGGATGCCACACTGAACACTCGGCCTCATTGCTGGCGTGTGGGACGTTGCCAGTGCTCTTGGATAACTTTGTACATAGTAAAGTGACTCCTTTTCATCATAAATACAAGTTTTTACTTAAAATTAGTTTATTCCATTGGGGTGGGGCACATGCGCCATGGTGGCGTGCGTGTGGAGATTAGCGGACAATTGGTGGGAGCGTCCTGTCCTTCCACCACGTGCAGCGTAGTTGTGAGATTGGCAGCCTTTTCCTGCTGAGCCAGCCCACCAGTTCAGGTTGTCAGCTTCTTGGATTTGTAAGCTCTGTTTGTTCAGATGTATGTTGAATAAATTGCTAATTTTACCCTTCTCTTACATGACTATGATGCTAAAAGTCAAGTCCTGTCCCTTAAAATACCCCATTCTTCAAAGTAATGGTCTCATCTAACTTTTCTTTCCTTGAAAGTCTATTGACCTCCCCTCCCCCTTATCTTTGTAGCCTACAGACCGTTAATATGTTAGACTATATTACTGTCCTATCCTGTAGTGCACTTGAGTCTACATTTCAATTCTTTGGAAGTGAACAATACTATACAGTCATGATTGATTTCCACAGAAGACTCAAGTAGTCCTATAATCGAGAAAGAAATACTGCTGTACAGTGGCTGTTCTGGTTAGTTTTTGTCAACTGACACAAACTAGAGTCACCTGGAAGGAAGGAACTTCAACCGAGGAAGTGCCTCTATCCAGTTGGCCTCTCCGCATATCCGGCATATCCGGCGTATCCGGCATATCCAGCATATCCGCATATCCGGCATATCCGGCATATCCGCATATCCGGCATATCCGTATGGCCTTTTCTTGCTTGTTGATTCAGGTGGGCGGGCCCAGCCCACCTTGGGTGGGGGCATCCTGGGCAGTTGGTCCTTGGAGGTGTACTAAAGGGAGCTGAACGGGAGCAGGCCAGTCGGCAGCTTTCCTTCATGGTCCCTGCCCTGACTTCCCACTGTGGGAGCTGTGGGATCTTCCTTCCCGAGTTGGTTTGGTTAGAGTTCTATCACAGCAACAGAGAAGCAAACTGAACACTGACCCGCAGACTTGGAGCAGGCATAATGTGACTCAGGCTGCCTCGGTCCCCTACACAGCTCTCAGGTGCACCGACACTGTTGCCTTTTGAGAGCCCCGTAATTATTCCATGTTCTCAAAGCAGTAAGCGCAGCCCTTGTTTCTCCCCTTTGGTCTTAGGAAACATACAAGGCTTTAGATTAAACTTTTTCCTTATGTTTTAATCAGGTATATTCTTTAGTTGGGAGTTAGTATCAAAGCACATGTTATCAATGAAATTATGTTACCAAAATTTCATACACAACTTCAAGAAAAAGATACCCACATTAAAGCTAGATAGCATTGCCATGTTACCTCGGGGAGACTGAACACAAAGCCATTAAGTGTGTGTAACCCAGCCTTTCACTCCTAGCCGTTAAGGGCACAGAGAGAAAGTGGTCACTGGGATGTTGTCGCTTGTCCAGGTTTTGCTATAAATCATATTCCCTAAGGACTTGAAGTCATTTTGTTGATGTGTGTGTAGGAACCAAGCCTGGCCCTGGTACGTGTGAGGCAAGTGTGTCCCTAGCCATTTACAAGATGGCGGATGGTCTTTTTTGCCTCCCAAGAACAGCCCATTCTTACTTCTTCAGTAGACTTTATAGTAACAGCGAAAGCCATGGGAACAAACTTGTTTCTACACTCTTCATTCCAGGAGAGCCCTGAGTTCGATTTGCATTTTGACAAAGTGTACAGGTGGGTGGCCAGCAGCATCGCCGAGAAGAACGCCTTCATCTCCTGCACCTGGAAGCTGAACCAGCGCTACCTCCGCAAGAAAATCGATTTCCTCAACGTCAGCTCGCAGCTCTTGGAAGGTACAGTGAATGAGAGTCCGCGTAACCCCTGATCACGCGCGACCTGACGGCCATGTGACTTGGCATTATTCAGAGTAGCTAGGATACTGAGTTGGCCTTGCAATGCCATAAAACATTGTCAAAATCATTGTCTCACTGAAAACACATGTGTACATTGTAGGATGTGGGTGTGTTAAGTGTAAAAAGTAGACTCACCCATCCCGGGCGTGGTGGCACAGGCAGCAGTCCCTCCCTACTTGGGAGGCTAAGGCAGAAGAGTCACAAGTTCAAGACCTGCCTCAGTTCCGAGCGAGCGCAAAGCCAGAGTGAGTCTTTCGGGCCGCTTAGTGAGACACTGCCTAAAGATCAGCAGTGATGGGCTGGAGACAGCTCTGGGTAGAGCGCTTGCCTGTGCAAGGACACTGGGTTCAGTCTCAGTGCTTAGACAATGCTCACCTGTAAAGGTGCTCCTTGGAGACAACTGCTGTTAACATTTTGACATATATATTTTTTTCTATGAATACCTAAATAGAGAAGTTTGCACTTTTGTTTCTTAACATTCTTTTTTCATAGAATGAACTCAGCACAAAAAAAAAAAATTACTAAATACTTACTCCAAATTTCTGTTTAAAGAGCTGTGGGGTAAATGACCCTACAGCAGTACTTTTATGCCTAGCAGTAGGCTAACACAATTCTGATGTTATATTGCCCAAGTTTAAATTCTGGCTTTGCCAGCTATGTCCTGGCTTTACATAGTTAATGCAGCCTCAATTTCCCTTATTTGCAAAATAGAGATGATGACAGTATGTAGCCTACAGTCATTATTAATAATACACTCCTTAGCATGTACACATGATGAGATGAGTCTCAGGTGGATAGTAAATGCTCAGTAAATCTCATCTCTTCTTGGCAACAGAACCCTTGGGCAGGAGGTTGATGGGGGCATCAGTGATTTGTCTGCCTTCGCAAATGTTGCTGTGGACTGTTTTGTGTGGCAAGACAGCCTCTGTTCTGAAGTATTAAAATGTTAGTGAGATCTCATACTCTGCACGGTTCTTCCCTAAGGGTGTAATCGATCTATGGAAATGTTCTTAATGCCCCAGGGATACCTGTGCATATCACAGAAGAAACCAGCTCATTGTTGTTTTGAAGCTGGTGAAGCCCAGGCTAACTTGGAATTCAGTGTGTAGCCTGGGTTAACTTTGAATGCCTGGCAGGCCTCCTGCTTAACATTCCTAGTGGGCCATCACGCCTGCCTGCCTTTAAACCTTGTTCATGTGTTTACTGGAAGGAGGACATGTGCCTTCCGCTGCACTGTGTGGAGGTCAGAGGAAAATGCTGTGAAGTTGGTTCTCCTTCCAGCTTTCTATGGCTTCCAGGGACTGAATTCAGGTCACCAGGCAAGCACCCGTACCCACTGAGTCAGTCTCTGGCCCACTATTTAAAAATTTATGATATACTTTGGAGCAAACCACTTATCTAGCTACTTGCCTCTTTATTGGTCCTCTTTTTTTTATTTGGCTGTGGAAGTTTCTCCCTTCAAAGAGATTCCTCTTTCTCAGCAGCTCTACTCTCTCTGGCCTTAGTGCTTAGAAGTGGCAGCAAGCTGGCAGATACATCTGTCAGGCCTGAGCAGCCCCCAGCCCCGCCCTACCGAGACACTGGCCTGGCTTAGGGGCATCAAGGGGCTGCCATGCCCCCAGGGCCTCGGCTGGGGTGTGCTGAGGAAACGACCCCCTAGAAATGTGTGGTGATTTTCCTTGCCTCCAACTACAGATTCATTTGCTTAGAATGACTCTGAGGATTTTTGTTTTGTTTGTTTTACCAATTTAAGTAGGAATATTCTGACTAGCTAATCATCATTGGAAAGCATGCTATTCTGTTTTCAAATATTATGTTTCTGGATGTTATGTATCCCTAAGATATATTTTAAGTTGATATATTTTCAATAGGACAACTATATTGAAAAAACGCATACTCTATCACTTAAAAACATTACCAAAAGAAAAAATATTACCAAAGACTATTGCTGATTTTAATGATAAAACTGAACTTTTTTTAAAGGTACTTAACTTTTCAGTACATACTACCAGTGTTGATGTTTATAAGGATGAGCTCCAGTTGAGATTGGTTTTGAGGATGCTAAAAGTCCTTCAGGATGTCATTTTGGAAAGCATTTCCTATTGACCAGTAACCATTGTTTTGGTTTAGTGTTCTGGGAAAGCTTTATAAATGTCTGAAACTAGTTCTCATGGGCCTTCAAGTCACAGCATTAATCCAGTTTTTAAGAAGTAAATGTCTCCAGGCTTTGGATAAGGAGGGAAACCTTATCCAAAAGGTTGCAGCCTGCTTTGAAGAGCTAAATAAGCAGCCAAGCCAGTCGGTACTGTGTAACGCTCGTGCAGCAGCTGCAGCTGCAGCTGCAGCTGCAACTTTGGTAGTTTCCTAAATCACAATGGGTGCTGGAGTCTGAGAGGTGGAGGGGAAGTTCTTTTTGTCTTAGCCTTCGCTTTTTTATCCTTTGACTTGCAGCCAGAGTTTTAAACAATCTTCCATTTGAATCCTTGAATGCCTGCTTGTACTATAGTCTCCTGTGTTCGTTTCTTGCCTCCCTCAGTCTTATTCTTTGAAACAGTGTTTTGTGACTAACCCTTTGTGAGGGAGTGTCCTGGCAAAGCTTTGGGCCTTGAGTGAAAATAACTACACTAAATGCATGAGTCAGAGCTGACCTAAAAATAATCCCCAGGAAAGGATTTGCTTCCCAGCTTTCCTCTTCAGGACTGGTCGGCACTGTTTCCGAAGGACTGAGAGGGACAGGGACATATATTTTGAGACGATGAATAAGAAAACAAGCCTGCACGTTTAGCTTCTCAGGATCTTCATGGTGTAGTTGGCCTTGATGTTACCCTGAGACGCCAGGTTTAGCATGAAGTTCAAACGCAATGTGGGTAGTAGTTAAGTTTTAAGTCTGTGTACTTTCTACCCAGCTAATACTCTTTGCTTCCTTTCCTCTGCTTTCTTCATCCCTTTACTCCAGAACTGCCTAAAGTTGCAGAAGGTGCGTAAGCCTCTTCTTCTATTCCGTGTGTGTGTCACCCGCTCTGTCACCCATGGGTTGTATAGTTCATGGATAACTTTATTACCAAGTCCATATAGTAATAAAGCTAATAGCACTACTCACCATTAGCTTCCAAAAGACTGTCTCAGGGAAAGGAAATACTCCGAATGTAGTTTTGATGACGTAAAGCACTTGTTTTTCCCAATGTTTAGTGTAGTGCAGTGTGGTGGGCTATTCAGGCAGTACCTGCCCTCTAGTGGTTAATATGGAATTACATCTGATAGTTGAGCATCTCCACAGGGTACGAAATCGTCTCAATGAAGAGAGAAGGAAGATAGCCATGTTTCTCTACAAGTATTTCTAGAGTGCAATCTATAAATTGCTTATGTCAGAAATTTTAATCTCCTTTCTCCTTTAAGACATAAAGAAATATGCCTAATTTATTTTCTTCTTCAGAGTAAATATTGTCTCACTTAGAATTAACAGGTTTTTGTTTTGCGCCAACAAATGTACTTCAAGTCATGCTGACTGGAAATACTCACTCACAGTAAGTTAACAGACACTTGGAGCATGCCGACTTGCGGTTTAACTCCCGCCACAGTCAGCTTAGAGATCAACAGCTTTTTAGAGCTATAATTAGGGCTAGAGTGATTTCCCTTTCTCCTCTACCCACACACTGTGTGCTCCTTTCCCCACAGTGGATCAAGATGAGGCCCATCGGGCTGACTGACCTCTCACTGTTAGGAAGCTGGGAACTACACGGTTTTATAATTTCATGTCACCATGTTGCTGTTCTCAAGTTACTTAAAAAACCCCTGCAGTTTATCTTTAGCTATTCTGTCTGTGCATGTGAAATTTTAAAACAACAACAAAAAGTAGAAAATACAGTCAATATTTTCAGTGTTCACAATTTCTTGTGGATAATACACCTCTCACTTCAAAGTTATTTGAAAGGTGTGTGTGTGTGTGTGTGTGTGTGTGTGTATGGGAGGGAGGGAGGGAGGGAGGGAGGAGAGAGAGAGAGAGAGAGAGAGAGAGAGAGAAGGGGAGATTTAGAAAAAGATGGAAATAGCAAAAATAACAAGAGGAAGTGCTACACGTTCCCATGTTCACAACCCATCAGTGTTTTGTTAGAACAGCTCCGTGGAGAACAAGAGAAGTTAGATTCATTTCTTCATGCTTTCTAATTGAACTGTGTTGAGCGATTGTGACTAAAGCCCATGCTAATTAACACTCATAAGTCCATGAGCGCACTAGGCTGCATGCTTTCCATTACTCTTAGGACCTAACGTCACATCATTGTGATCCTGTGTGAAAATGAGGTGTGGGACTTCTTTTCATACATTCTGAATCATTTTTCTATCCTTCTTCATCTACTAAATGTGTCCTGTGCGTATAATCGGTCTTAACTAGCTATCATTTCAACGTCCTTGTTATAGTTCTTCACATTTTTTGACCTCTTTCCTTCCTTACCTTTTTATCTTAAGAATCTGTTCCAAGTGGAGAGAATCAGAGTGTAGCAGGAGGGGATGAAGAAGCAGTAGATGAGTACCAAGAGTTAAATGCAAGAGAAGAGCAGGATATCGAAATAATGATGGAAGGCTGTGAATGCGCCATTTCTAACGCTGAAGCCTTTGCAGAGAAGTTGTCCCGAGAGCTGCAGGTGCTCGATGGGGTAAGAACTCCTCGTCTGCTGTAAATGACTGCTGCAGGGGATTGAGAGACCGGCCAGCTCAGGCTTTCTGCCTCAGCACGTGAGCTCTGAAGTGGGGTTACTGTGTCTCTGTAAGCTGTTAGCAGCTGTTTAAAAGATGAACCAGGTGCTGAGGAGATGACTCAGTGGCCAAAGCGCTTGCCATGCAAACTGAGGACCAAGGGTTCAGACCCCCAGACTTAAGTAAATACCAGGGGGGCATGCAGCTCTTCTGTTGTCCCAATGCTTGTAACTCAGAGATAGTGAGTCCCTAGGGCAAGCTGACTAGACTAGACCAATCAGGGAGCGCACGCACACACACACACACACACACACACACACACACCTCCCTCCCCCCTCCCTCCCTCTTTCCCTCCCTCCCTCACTCACTCACTAAAAACCATTTCCAATGAAGACATTTGGCTAAGGCTAAGATTTTAGATTTTGGAATGTTCTTAATATGCGATGGTGGAAGAAAAAAGATAAACGGATACCACCTTAGGGATTAATTCTCCTAGGCTCTGAATAGTTCATTATCAAAGAGTAAGCATTTTTTGTTGTTTTTAAGAAGGTAAAAAGGACAAATTATTACAAGAGAAATGTAGCTGAAATAAATGTGGGGAGCAGGGTAAGTGTGGGAGAGGGAGCGGGATCTAGAGCTTCACTAGAGAGGCTTTAGAACAGAGCCTCTGATATCTGCACAGTTTCTGAAGCATGCTCTCAGACCTCAGTGTAGAGGCCAGCGAGCCTTCCACACTCTGTGTAGAGCGTGAACTGGAAACTTGCTGACTAGATGCACAGAGCTCTGGCCGCCCTTCACCTCTGCTCTCGAACACAGTCAAACAGCAAGAGCTGCTCAATTTTCTTTTACTTTGTAGGCCAACATTCAATCAATCATGGCCTCTGAAAAGCAGGTGAACATCCTGATGCAGTTGCTGGATGAGGCCTTACAGGAGGTGGACCAGATTGAACTGAAACTGAGCAGTTATGAGGAAATGCTCCAAAGTGTAAAAGAGCAAATGGACCAGATCTCCGAAAGCAACCACCTGATCCACCTGAGCAACACGAATAACGTGAAGCTCCTGTCTGAGATAGAGTTCCTCGTGGTGAGTGTCTTCATAGGCGACCAGTGGGGCAAAGCAGGATGACTAGTAATGTCGTGTAAAGCTCATGTATGAACCAACCTCCTTGTGAGATCAGGATTTAGAGTCATTGCAGACTGAGTGATAGGCTTGAGTAGCGCCCTGCCTCTATTTCCCCCACAATTACACGTGCAAGTGATATGTTTGAATATGTTCCAGAACCACATGGACTTGGCCAAAGGTCATGTAAAGGCCCTTCAGGATGGAGATCTTGCTTCTTCCAGAGGCATTGAGGCCTGCACCAATGCTGCTGACGCCCTTCTGCAGTGCATGAACGTCGCCCTTCGACCAGGTGTGTGCTGTAGCCATGGTAAAATCTGAGAACCCAGACTAACACTGGGACTTGGTAGGAATACTTTGACAAGAAGTAACTTGGGCTAAGTGATTTAGGGTTTCTTTATTAGCTATACAAATGGGTTTAACCGATTCCCCAACAAATTTCTATTAACACTAACTTTTTCATTTCTAGTGGACCAACTTTACCTTCACAACCTATCATTCTGATCTATTAGTTTTACTTTTAGTTGGGGGCTTAGCATCTCACTACATAGCCTAGGCTGGCCTCAAACCTACTGTGCCCCTGCTTCTCAAGTGCTAAGAGAGCAGGCAGGCACCACCATTCAGGGCTTTACCATAATCCTGTTTAAAATGTGACTTTATTATTGTATGTGTACACACATATATGTGCACGTGTACACTGTGTGTAACAGCGTACATGTTGAGGTCACAGGACACCTTTGTAGAGTCAGTTCTCTTGTCCACCTTTACGGGGCTTCTTGGGGTTGACCTCAGGTGTGCAGGTGTGTGCAGGCACCTCACCTGCAGAGCCGTCTCACCGCCCTGTCAGTCTCTGCTTCTTTAGCAGAAGCAGGCAAGCACACGTAGACGCTGGGCCAGGGCAGAGAAGATGGGGTTTCCTAGGCAGTGGTTCCAGAACCTGACTGTGCAGTCAGATCAACTAAGCACTCATTGAGAAAGATTACCAGGCAGATACTGAAGAAGAACCAGTATGTTGTGTTACTTTTCCTCCTTTTTAAATTTTATAGAGCAAATAAAGAAGCTTTGGATTCTTCAAAGGTTAAGTCTGGGTATCATTACATAGTATAGATCTGAGCTACAGCTCAGTGGGAGACCGTTTGCCTGACATGCACAAGGCTCTGGGTGCCCCGGGGTCAGGGGAGGAGGAGCATGGAGGGATAGGCATGGAGGAAGGCCAGCAAATGGCCCTCAAGAAGACGGGTTTGCTGGACCGCTGGGCACCTGAGTTGGATCACTCGAACCCATGCAAAGGTGAAGGCTGGGAAGAGAGTCCACAGAGTTGTCCTCCGACCTCCACATGCACACTGGGAGACTGCCTGACGTACCGAGTCACTGAGGGACTGTTGTTCTGACGCAGGCCATGACATGCTCCTGGCCATCAGGCAGCAGCAGCAGCGCTTCAGCGAGCTGAGGGAGCATTTTGCCCGGAGACTGGCCAGTCATCTCAACAATGTTTTTGTTCAACAGGTAATTTTAACTTACTATTAAAACTGACATGTTTCCATTGGTCATTTATATGTTACCCTAAACTGAAATTCCCCCAAATACCGAATGTATTCACTGGGGCTATAGTGTATTCCTTCACACGTGTCTGTGGTTTTAAGACTTTGAAATCTGTGCATAGTTCCTCACAGAAGTACCTTGGACTTAGGTGAACCTTTACACAGACGCCGAGCTCCTTTCAGCAGAAACTGACCCTAGGAGTCAGGTAGCTCCATTCATAGTTACATAAACAGTTGGCAGGCGCCTGTTAACTTCCAGCCTTTGTGTGTTTCAGTGTTTCAAGGTGAGAATCAGACTTGGGTCCTTATCTTTAATGTTTCATAGGTTCTGTGTAGTCAAATACGGCGTGTTCATGTAAGCATAACCAGTTCGGCTGTGAATTTTAGTTGATTAAGTCTCCATATTATAAACTTGCCTCTCTTTTTGGAAAGAGTTGTTATAATTAACAATATGGGAGGGATATTTTAATAATGCCACGGGCACCTTATAAAATTTGAACAAAAGATATTTTAATAGTTAATATAATTAGATTCTTGTGGGGGTTTTTTGTCTTTTATATTACCCATATTGAACAGAAAAATCAGGAGAAATCTTAATAATGAAGACATCGGCTTTTCTTTGAGGTATCCTGAAATGATTGTCTTTATTATATCTTATTTCCAACTAGTTCACTCAGGCCCTCCTTCAGCTCTATAGCAGGTCCTACTTTCTTTCCGTTCCTGTGAGTACATCAAATCCGCTCAAGCTTCTGTCATTTGTTTTCAGACGTCTATAAAGTTTGCCAAAGTTAGCAGCAGAGTATTTATGCTTTCAGCTTAACTTACTGATTTAAGCTACCCATTAACTAGATTTGTAATGGTTTTTAAATGTCCCATTTATCCAAACAGGCATTAACCACGTTCTGCTTGCCCTTCTCCCTGTCTCTCAGCTCCTTGGTTTTTTCAGTAATTACTTGTTGGTGGTTGAGGTGCAGAGTGGACACTGCTTTGGGATAAATGCTACTGATCCTGTCCATGAGCAGCCCAACATGTAGGGCAGGGAGACAGACACACTTGGGAATGCAGCTGTCACTGTGGTTTTATTAAGCATGGGAGGGGGAGATTAGGGCAGACGCCCTCAACATTTCACTGAACTTGAAAGTGGCAAGAAGTCAACTGAAAAGTCACATAGGACACTCCCATTTGTCTTAGTTTATTGTTTTTAATGATATTGGCAGTGATGCTGCCCATGTGTGTAATGACGACAAGAATGTCTGTCAGCCGACAGTGGTCCTTTTGCATCCTTACCTATTGGTTATCAAGTGCAGTTATTCATTCCCTCTGCTTCTTTGCCTTTTAAACTAATGGCTTTGTATAAAATGAATGCTCCTCATTCCTGAAACTCTAATATGAAATGTTAACATGTGAGTGGTGCATGTTAAAAATGAGAATGTTGCAACAGCCTGTGATGTGTTGTCGAAAATGGCAAGGAAGATCATCTCTGTCGAACTTAGTCATCGGGTCACCAGCAGAAGGGCTAAAGAGCATGGAGATTTCCATTCCAGATGGAGGGAAAAAATTGCTGGGAGGTTTGGACTAGCATACGATGGTGCCTCTGTCACTCCCACCTTAGTTGCCGTGTAATAACAGACAATGAAAGCATACTCCACTTGGACTAATATTTGGCTGTAGTAGGTAGCTCCGTGGTAACTTTTATTAGAAGTTCTAGTATCTAAGTGGATGCAGGGCACATGCTTTTAATCCCAGTACTTGGGAAGCAGAGGCAGACAGTTTCTGAGTTTGAGGCCAGCCTGCTCTACGTAGAGAGTTTCAGGCTAGCCAAGGCTACATAGTGAGACTGTTTTGAAAACAAATAAAATTATAGTAGTGTGTGTGTGTGTGTGTGTGTGTGTGTGTGTGTGTGTAAAATCTTATAGCTAACCAAGTGTTTTTAATTTGAATAACCTGTGAACTATGTTAGTCATAGAATTGTCATCATTTTAGATGAGAAGTACATTACCAAGGATATTGTATGGATTCAAATTCCTGCGTGAAAGGTACCTAGGCAGCGGGCACTCAGTAATTCTGTAATTATTGGTGGTAACCTTTTATTTTATATAATAGAAACCTTTAAAATGTTCAGTGTTTTTAACATATGAAGAGCAAAATTCTTTATACTTAGTGACTTACATTTGATAATTTTTGTAATATTGATTAAATTAAGCAACTTAAACAATTTTACAATTTCATGTCCTTATTCTGGAACATTTTATCTAAAATTGTATCTCTAATAAATCCACTCTATCCTGACAGTAATAATTAAGGGTAACAATAATAGATATGGGAAACACCAGTTTCTTAGGTGTTTGAGACATGAAAATGCTGAAAAAATTTAGCATAGTAACATCTGCAAAGAGCTTTGTAAACTGAGAGGTCCTCCACACGATTGCTAATAATTAATTCTTCACTTCCCAGGAGAGATTTTTTTAATCATTTAAAAACTTTGCCAACTTGCAATAATGTAACTTAACATACAGTAGACAGAGTAAACAGTTATACAAATGTAACTTTGTGTCTTGAGTCACTGAGAAAAGTTATGGAGAAGAATATTTTGGGTGAAGAGAGCATTTGCCACAGGTTGCCCATTAGCACAGTATTTGGGACATTTGTGAAGAGGAAACTCTTCTCTCTGTCAGCACCACTCGGTAGGTAAGAAACACAGGACACAATCCTGAACCTGTAAGCGTAGAGTTTATGAACACCTGTGTCTTCAGTGCAATTCTCAGAACTCTTCTGTAATGTGATGTTCTATCAGCCATGACAAGTGTAGAGGTGGAGACAGAACAGTGGTACATAATAAAGTGTATAAATTACAAGTGATAAATCTTTCAAATTAAAATAATTTAATTCTTTAAACTCAAGATGTTAACCAAACTATTATATTTCAGCTAGCACCTTAGGTGCTATCCAGCTCCTCTCTCTGACTCAGCAGCCTTTGTAAATTTAATAGTTTCCCTAAAATACAGAAATAGCCTCTAACTAGGTAGCTCAAACGAACTGATGAACGCAAATGTGGCTTGTTTGGCCTTTGCTTGCTTGGTGGGAAGTTGTTTCAAGTAGAATCTGCTCTCGCAGCTCCTCATCTCTGAGGTGCTCGCTGACTTAAGTCCATCACATAGGCTGACTGAAGAGGAAGAAAGAGCTAGGCCGTTCAACAGAGGTCTGAGATGTTACATTTGTATAGAGAGATGCACACACAGCCATTGCTATAGGCACATACACTCAAGAGCTAGCTGGCAGTAGCAGGTTTTGATTCTGACTCAGTGCTTTCGTTTAAAGGATTGTAAAGGAGGACAGAAGTTAGCCTTGGTTGAGCAACACTCCAGGTACAGCTTTCCTTCTGTGTGAACTGAGTCACTCAACACCCTGAGCCTCGGCTTCTTCCAGAAGATAGGGTTAATCGGCCAATAGTCTAGCACTCTGTATTTTTCTAAAGCAAAAGTCAAGACATAGGATCTGAGACTATTATTAACTTATTTACACAAAAATGCCAAGGTTTGAAATAGTCATATGCAGTAATTTGACTAGCACATCACTTTAATGGGAAAAACAGAATTATATTGTTATTACGGTTTATCATAGAAAGCCCAAGGTATGGCCACCTGGAGTCCTTACAAACTTTAAATTTCATATCTTGTGCATTGTTTTATGTGTTGAAAAGTCTAGCTCTAGTGAGAATCTCATTAGACTGTTTTGGAAAGACTTTGGTATGTTTCCTAACACAGTCTGTATTGAGACGTTTATTTGCTTAGTAAGTTGTAATGTGATGTAGAGATAAGCTTTAGACAGCATCCTCAATTCTTCTGCAAGATGAGTCAGTGAGGCACGATCCCAGCCACCCTTGCCTGTTTGTGAGTTTTAATGGTGCTAGGAAACCGTGGATACACAGGACGGTAGAAGTGGACAAGTAAGTACTCAGTTTTCATTTTTCCGTAATTGCGAGGTTTTACGATTACTTGGTGTGTTTAGGATTTCCTGTCCTAACAGTGTTCCTGAACATTCCATCATACTTACTCACTTGTTTACTCTAGGGTCACGATCAGAGCTCAACCCTTGCTCAGCACTCTGCTGAACTGACTCTGCCCAACCACCATCCATTTCATAGAGACTTGCTTCGCTATGCCAAGCTGATGGAGTGGCTAAAGAGTACAGATTATGGAAAATATGAGGGACTGACAAAGGTATGGATTTGACGGCAGGTACCCACTGGATCTATAGTAGAGTCTTAGGTTATATGTTTTGTTCTTTAAGTTTGAAATACTAAAGAATGTTTTTGACAAAGCAAAAGATAATTGAATTTCTGAGTGCTCATATGTTTACTCGAATAAAAAGAGACAAACTTTGAACTTCACTGTAAAATAGGACTAAGCCATATTGTAACTTGAAATATTTGTCTGTTTAGTCTGGTGTTGTCACGAGCAATGCTTTTTTCTGTTTTCTTTTGTGTGGCTGTGTGTGCGCATCTGTGTGCACTTGTGCAGAGGTCAGAGGATGACAGTGGGCATCTTCCTCTGTTGCCGTCTGCCTCCTTCTGTTTAGATGGGGTCTCTCGTTGAACCTGGGGCTCATTTTCACCTAGGCCGGCAGGCCAGCAGACCCCAATGATCTTCCTGTCTCTCTTGCCCCTACCACTGGGCTACATGGTCCCAG